>NW_004457433.1:6101-12188 GCF_000313135.1 Acanthamoeba castellanii str. Neff
AAGCTTCTTGAGCTCGGCCATCGACTCGTTCAGCTCCTTGCTGTTCTCCGCCTGCTCCTTGAAGGACTTGACGAATTCGCTCCAAAAGCTCATCGTTCTACGCTCCTCCCTGGTCGGTACTGCCGCCCACGACACCTGCCACCCGCGTATCAATGTCAATATCATCATTACGCTGCGAGATGCATCACCATTGCTCTCTTCCTCGCTCGCTGTGGAACAAATTTTTGAAACATAATTTTGAAGCATTGACGATTTGCGCTCTTGCGTACCCTCGTGCGGCAACCTTGTTCGGACCGGGTGGTGAAGACGTGAGCGGACCCGTAAATGCCATTCGAGTAGGACGGTCGCAGAAGCAGGGCACCCCCCCTGTAGGGTCCAAGAGCATAGCAGCTTCGTGATGGGCCAAGGGCAGCTCTTGCGGCTCGCATGTTTCTTGTGTAGCGGAGAGAATGGATCTTACAAGAAACGGGCAGGAAAACATAATTTTCCCTCTTTTTCTAGGAAACCGGAAAAACCAACTATTGTTCTTCAGTGTGAGTGTTGGTGAGAGAGCAGACAAGTGGGAGCACATGTTTGTTGTAAAGCAGAAACAAGACAAATAAAGATTGTTGCAAGTGCAATACAAGAGTGGTTTGACCTCACTGAGGAAGGATGCTTATTTGTATTAGAAGTTGAAGATGTTCTTATGTTGTGAGATGAGGTCATGCACATGCTTGATTTTGAGGTTGTATAAAAATGTAACTTTCATTTTGGTGGAGCAGCTGTCTGCTGTTGGTGGGTAGCATAAGAAAAAGCAGGTGGGTATCATGGTGGATGTCTAGGGCACCAATTGCTGGCCAGGAGTATTGAAGCTGATGATGCAGTTTAAGGAGAGGGAGTTGGGGTATGAGGAAGTTGTGGAATCAGAGTCTGAGTAAATTGAAATGTTGTGATGATGAAGGTCCCCTAATGACTCTGTGATGCCTTCTCTCCTTGAGCACACATAAAGACACTCAACAGCCTCACAGGTATAAATACTGCCATTGAAGTTGATGCAACACACTCTATTTCCTCTTCTATTCACTTCACAACTAGTACATTTCAATTAACTTGCACATGCCACTGTTGTGGTAGATTGTGAGACCTACATCACACTGTCTGCCCATAAGGCCAGCCCAGCAATTTGTCAACCAGTGCAACACCTCCAGGAGTGATGGCAAGCACAACACCCATGTTGACAGTGGCAGCAGCTATGATCAGCACAATTCCTACAGCCACAGGGACCCATGTTGATGGTGACAGAGGCTACAAGCAACAAGGCACCTTCAACCAGAACCTCTGCTATCCACTTGCCTACAACAATACCCACAACATCAAAGTCCACCAAATGGATGTCAACATGGCCATCCTCAATGTGCTGACAGACAAGATCTACATCACTCAACCTCAAGGCTTTGTTTACACAATGCACCTAAACACATCTGCCACCAGTACAAGAGTATGTATGGTCTGAAACAGTCCCCCTACAATTGGAACAAGACCTTTGACAATCATCCATGCACCTCTGGCTTTCAAACCCAATGTAGATCCATGATGATACACAACCATCAACTCCCAATTTGCCCTGTTGACATCTGAGGCTTGAAGCACCTCTTCCAGAGCATCAAGGAATATGTACAGAACGAAAAAGAAGAGGCACATGACAGAGGAGAAGAAGAGGTGCACAACAGAGAAGAAGAAGAGGTGCACAACAGAGGAGAAGAGGCTGCAATGGAGGAGAAGAAGAGGCCATGACAGAAGAACAAGAAGGAGGGCATACCATCTTGAAATCAATAATTCTTATCAATAAATCAATAAATCAAGAATTTAGCAGGATCAAGTTATAGGTGTGCCTTGATAGTTTATTTTTGTAAGTGGTGGTTTGATTTCCATCACATCTGCAAAGGCCGTACACTGTCCCTTGATGAATACACCTCTGATTGATGTTCTCAATTAAGTTAAGTGAAAAATTAAAGGTGAAACATCACAAAACACTGTATTCATCAGAGCTGCCTGCTTGGTTCCTGACCTTGTTGACTCTCACTGCTGTTGTTGTGATGTTTGTGCTTGGTGTCCCTTGAGGTTGATGTTTTTGATTGTTGGGTGACCAGCCAAGGAAGATGCAGGCCACAGCTGGTGTGGCACAAGGAGGCATGTAGTTGAGGAGGGAGGTGGTGTTGTCTTCTCTGGCAACGGCAGTGAATATCCTCTTGTAGAAGAGAGATGCTGAGTAGCAAGGAGATGTACCAAGGAGATGTACCAAGTTGGGGCCTGAGCAGAGGTGGAGAGTATTTGCTGCACCACTTCTTGATTGGGGAGTTTTTTTGCCACCTTTGAAACCTTGATGATGTCTTGGGTGAGCTGAGACTGGTCGTTGGGAATGTAGTGCTTGTTCTCAAAGCCAATGTAGACCATGAACACTCCTGGGGATGAAAGTGTGGCAGAGCCCCAGTTCTGCCACGCCTCAGGGTGTGGCTGTATGGCCCACCAAGAGAAATGCGAGGGAAATGGGATTTTCCCTGGATTTACCACCAGAGATAACTCTCCTATATTATACGTTACCAAGGGGTAAATAAAGGACTTCTTCTGACACCACCAGGACAGGACCTCCCTGAGGCCCATCTACCTGAGACCCAACTGGTCCAGTTCCCCTACTCTCCTACAAAAGGACATCATTGTTAAAAAAATATCATGTATGTGTATGTGACCATTTTGGAGGTGCTGATTACCATTATGCTGGATACATCCTATGCACAGAGTTGGGGATCAGCCTGGAGATCAGCCTCAACAGAGTGTATGGGCTGTTATGCAATGCAGGTCTGATGGAAGCCATGATGCTTGCAAGCTCTGTGGCACTACAGGTCAAGATGATTACCCAAACAACATTGCACACCCAGTTGGTGTCATCCTTGTGGCAAATTGAGTGTGCTGTTGAGACTTGATGATTACTGTCAATGATGACTCTGGCTTGCTGTTGTGGTGGGGCACTCACTATAAACTCATTCCTCCACAACAGTACAGAAGACACTCACCAACATTTATATGCCCATGATCATGACAAGGGAACACCTGCACAAAAAATACTGCAATACAGTGGAAATGAGTGATGAGGAGTGCCTCAGTGATCAACACTTTCAATAACTATTTCAACAGTATTTCAGCCATGTTAAGTTTTTGAAATTTACTCACCTGGGTACCTGTACCACCTGTCAGTATCATCAATCATGGACTTCAGCAGAGAAATCTCTACCTGCACCAAGGTCAGTATGGTTGTGGCCCTGATTTCGCCATTTCAATCCTTCACCACCATCTCCACCATGTGCTCTCCACTCCTGGAGCTGAAGCACCATGGCTGGTGGAGAAAGATAATCTTTGGACAAACCCCCTTGTATGGATAAACAACTACATGCTCCCTGCTGAGGAACCCCTGCCAACAAACTCAATCACTGCTTTGAGTGCAGTTGAGTTAGTGACTCCAGGGAACAACTCCTTCAGCATTCTTGAAATCTGTGAACAACAGCCAAGGCAAAGACTTGCTGAGGATATTGACCAAGAGGTTTAAGGATGGCCAGTTCCTCTCAACTGTGATTCCTGAAAAGTGATGGTGGTCTCTGGTAAACAGACTTTGATTGTTGGTTTGGAATGGAAAAAAAATTGTGGGAAGCAATCATTTACTCCACTAAAGTGTGGCCAGGGTCCAATGGGTGTAGCATATGTGCTGACAGAGGTGGGCAGCACTCATGTGAGCTATGTCATGGAGAGTATATATACCACCTTGGAAGGCATTGTGGCGCACAAAGTAGCTGTTGATGTGCTCAACAACCCTTGCTCAATGCCAGGACAGAATGACATGTGTTTCCATGTCATGGTGGAAGCCCAGATGTGACCATCATACAATGATACCTGTAGGCAATTTGCAAGCACACAGTGAAAGACAGTTGCATATGTGGTGTGTCAGGAGAAGTACCTGACAGGGGAAGTCCAGTGAATGGTTGTATGGTGACAACCTGTTGGACCACTGTATCTCATTCATTGTGTCTAGCAGGAAGACTTGCCTGAAATCACCAAAGCTTAGTTGTGGTGGTACACACAAGGTAGATTCATGTGGTGGACAAAATGAGTGGTCACCTTGGTAGTGCAACATGGCAATGTTCACTGCACATTGGATAGCCTCTTTTGTGCTGCATGTGTCCATGATGGTGACCAGCCACCTCTTCCAACAATCAGTGAAGCCTGTTGATGTCAAGTTTATGATCACCTTTAGCTACCAATTTTTCAACTTCCATTTCTTCCATGATTCCTCCAGGATGCCAGTGATTAGGGACAAGGCTTACCACACCCAAGGAGAATGGTCTGAGCTGTATCAACGCCTCACTTCCATTCCTCAAGGTACTTGTAATATTCTCTTGCTCCAAAAAAGTGCTCACACTCCAAGTTACTTGCTCATGGCCAATTACTGCTTGCACTTTCAGGAGCACCTCACACCATCCCTCCACAACTATTTCCTCCTGAAGTTATTACCAAGTTGGATGAGAACTGCAATGCTCCATTGTTCCTTGACTCTGAACTTGAGGAATGGGCAGACCTCTTTGAAGCTCATGTTGCCTTGACTGCATCTTCCCAGCCCACCTGCAACCTGATGATTTTTGATGGCCTTACAGCTCACCCCATCACTAATCCTCTCCTTGATGGTCCTCTTCCACCTACAGACCAGGGCCAAAGTTGTTCAGTCTCAAACCTCTCCTGATGTTTAATGCTGCAACTTTGATCCTGGTCTGTGGGTTGCTGTGTGTACTGATTCAATACCCAGGACTTTTGGATTGGTAAGATCATCAGTGTCCTTTGAAAGAGGCTCAAGAGCAAGAAGAAGCTGAAAAAAATAGCACCACTGGACCCAGCTCCATCATGGAGATGTCACAAGATTTGCTCTTAGCACTGGAGGTAAGTGTGTTTGATTTTGAATGAAATGTAGTACTTAATAAATCTCACCAATCCTGTACTTTCTTCAGGTTGATGTGACAGCCCAAACAAGACTGCCAGAGAGGAGCAAGTACCCTGCCAACTGCCATGGCCACTGATGAGGAGCTGTTGAAGCTCCTGAAGGAGGTATGCTTTTCATGCTGTTTTTGTGAAGCCAAATTATGCACCACAACTGCAGGACATTCTATCTCCATTGATATCTCCACTTCATGCCTTCTGATTCTTGACAATGCTTCCATCCATCACACTGATTCTGTCCATGCAGCACTTGACCTGCTTTGTGCTGATGGGTTTGACTTTCTTTTCCTCCCCTTACTCTCCCTTCCTCCATCCAATTGAGTATGCCTTCTTGAAAAAATGTCTGCCACACCACCTCCCACAACTGAGCTGAACTTGAAGCCTGGATTGTGGAGGGACTGTGCACTGTGACGCCAGTGGATGCACAGGGCTGGTTTGGGCACATGGTGCACTACTTCCACCAGTGTGCTCTCACTCTCCCCTGCTGCAGCAAGCCCCTTTCTCTGGAGTACTTCACCCCCACACATGAGGATCTGACCTTGCTCAAGCTGCAGTGCCAATGGCATGCCTTCACTACCACAACACAGCTTCCTCAACTGCCTGCGCCTGTGCCAACTCTTCCTCTCCCTCCCTCCTCTTCCTCCTCGTCAGCTTGTGTTCTTCTTCGCCTCCTTTGGCCGATTGGTCAATAAATCAATTTAAAAAAAAAGGCTTTGCGTCCCTGACCACCAGGAATTTCATCCGACTGCCAAAAATAGAAGCCTGAAAAAAGCCCCAACGATCCGCCCCAGTTTTTTTCAGTAACAATAGTCGTTACAAACAGCAAAAGAGAAACAGCACCATGACGTCGCACTCCCTCTCCAACTTCAACAAGGCCCCCGTATGAGTTCTTCTCCAGGCCGCACTGCAGCGAGGCGTGCATACTAACTAATAAGGTTCGACACCCCAGATCCAGAAGTTTGGCACCCAGGCTACAGCGCCCCCGAAGGTGAAGATCTTCAGGTGCGGCGAAAAGCATGACAAGGGGTACGTGGTACTCCTCAATTGATTTATGACTGGGCTGGCTTTGCG
>NW_004457433.1:12268-14101 GCF_000313135.1 Acanthamoeba castellanii str. Neff
CTTCCGCACTCTCGACCAGGCACGCACATCGACCCGCGCCCCTCGCAGCTCACCGCCCCTGCCCCGGTTGTTAACATTGGAGTTGGACGTGTGCGTGCCGATGTCGTGACTGCGCAGTTCCACAAGCACGTGGCTGAAAAACTCAGCCTGCTGCCCGCGGTGCGCGCACTCTACACGGGTACGTAGACGTGCCCACGTTCCCCCCCCCTCTCCCCGCGGCCGCGGAGCAATGTACCGCGGAGCAACTAAACGTGTGCGTGCAGTGGAGGGAAGGAAGATAGGCAGCCTGGAGGAGATCGAAGACAAGCAGGTCCTTGTCGCCGTCAAGACAGGCACCACCTTCACCAAGGACAGGCGTACGTGCGCTTGCTTAGTCGGCCACAGCGTTCGCAAGCAGCTCGTGACCGGGTGGGTGGGTCGGTGGGTCGGTGTTCCTCACCTGTGCGGCTTGCGTGGGTGGCGGTGGCGGTGGCGCAGTGCCGCTGGCCATCCAGCCCCCAGCGCCCGTCGAGTGATTGGGGGTCCGCAAAGCGGCGGAGCCCCAGCAACTTGCGACCGCCACTCCCGTACGAGGAATGCACCACATGCGCAGGCGAAGAGAAGACGACAACAACAGCCGCCCAGGGCAAGACATCGACACACCAGGGCGGTGGGGACGAACGAACCCTGCTTGCGTGGGAGTGCGCCGGCGCAAGCGCGAAAAAAAAGGTTCATTATGTGCAAAACATAGGGAAAAGAAAGAGAAGGAGGGAGGGAGGGAGGGGGCGATGGAGGAGGTCTAGGTGTTGTGCAGCATGCGAAGGCGCTGGGAGAGCTGCTGCAGAAGCAGCTGGTCGGATTGAGTGAGCTCCTTCTTCTGCTGCAGGGTGTACACCGCGGCGCGCAGCTTGGCCACTTGCTCCCGCTTCAGCGCCTTGGCGTCCTTTTCCGACCTGGTGAGTGGGCAGGGAGTGGGTGGTAAGTAGGGGCACCACTGGTGTGATGGTGGACCACGGGGCGGGGCACGGTACAAGCGCTGCGCTTCAGCGAGGGTCGTGTGGCGACGCCACTCCTGGAACATTCCTGGAGGTGGAGGAGGGGGGGGGAGGGTGAACTGATGGGACGCGGGAGGGCGGGTGTGGGAGGAGAGGAAAGAAGGCCGCGTACGGAACATGGCCTGCCATTTCTCCTGCGGGCTCTTGTCCTCCAGAGTCTTGGTGCTTCTCGTCCGCATCATCTTGAGCTCGCTGGAGTCATCCAATCGCACGCCGGCTGGCACGACACACCATCACCGCCGCCGCCGCCGTCGTAGAGTCAACAACCGAACGCGAACGGGGGAAAGGGGGGAGGGACACCACAACAGGGTGCTTCACGGTACCTCCCTCTGCGGTGGCTTGTGTGCTGCCGGCACTGGCTGCGCCCGGCGGCTGTTCGCCTGCGGTGAGTGCACGCCATCGCGGTCCACCACGTGAGGGAAGGGGAAATAGAAAACGAGGGGGAAAGCTTGAGAGGGGTCAGGTAGGTGGAGCAACGAACCCTTGATGGCTTTGATGAGGGAGCCCTCGGCAAGGCCAAGGGCCGGCAGGTTGAGAGATTGCTCGAAGTTGCGCCATGCCTCCTCCCGCAAGAACACCAGACCACTCTCGAGTCTCTTCAACTCATGGATGAGGTTCTGCAGATGAATAGATGGATAGATCCACACACCCACCGAGAGGAGGCAACACAATCAGCACGGTGGCAACGCAATCCAACTGTGCTCTCTGGTGCCTATTTTTTGTGGCGCGTGCGTACCTCCACGTCACGCACAGTGTCCTCGTGTGGTTGCGTGGTGTCGTAGCGAAGNGTGTAGAGGCG
>NW_004457432.1:0-13326 GCF_000313135.1 Acanthamoeba castellanii str. Neff
ATCAACATGCTTATTTTTTTGGCCATCAAATCCCCTCCCCCCTCAAACCACATTTTCCGCAACCCAAGATGACGAATTTGCCCCATTTTCAAAGATGGTGAGGTCTAACCGACAGATCGCACGTGTATTTTGCCGCGCGGCGTACCAGGCGTCCAGTGGGCCGACCGCCTGGCTCTGGCCGTGGCAGAAAGCGAAAGCTGGAGGGCGAAGGAGACAAAGGTGCCCTTTTTTGTGACCAATCTCTTCACTGAGAGATCTGCTCTCATGCATACGAGTGTTGGTGTGGCTGTGGGTGCAGTGCGGCCGTCGTCGGTGCAGTACCACTGCGACTATTGCCAAAAAGACATCTCCAACGTCGTGCGCATCCGCTGCGCCATTTGCAAGGTGCACTGTTGTGTGTGTGTGTGTGTCGTGTGTGCGGTGTGTGCGGTGTGTGCTAACTACGAACGTGGGTTTCAGGACTTTGATCTGTGTCTGGAGTGCTTTTCTGTAGGGGTGGAGATCAAAGAGCACAAGAACGATCACGACTACAAGATCATGGATTACATGTCCTTCCCCCTCTTCGAGGAAGGCTGGGGCGCCGATGAAGAGCTGTTGTTGCTCGAAGCCATCCAGATGTACGCATTTATTCTATACATGATTCCATGCTGTGCAAGTGTTCTGACACCCCGGCGTGGGTGGTGCGCTGCTGAGCCAGGTATGGTATTGGCAACTGGAGCGAAATCTCTGAGCACGTTGGTACCACCAAATCGCCAGAGATCTGTCGAGACCACTACTTCACCGTCTACATTCAAAGCGCCACCTCTCCCGAACCTGTACGTGATCACACCTCCCAGGCGCCTGTGCCCCGCGCACTTGCGCTTCCTCTCTTTTGCTCATGAGACATGAGACCTCGCTACGCTGGATGTGCTGCCTTGCAGGATACCACCAAGACGTTGACGACGGATCTGAAAGAGTACCTGCGCACGCGGCTAGGCCGACATCAAAGTCCAAGCTTCGCCGAGCCTGAGCCGCCGGCTTCCTCCGCTTTGTGTACGCGAGGCCTAGCCCCTTTCCACCTCTCTCCCGCTTTGCTCTCATACCTGCACCACCCGGGCAGCACAAGGACAAGGTTCCAAGACCACCTCCAAAACCAACCAAAAGAAGAAAGTGAAGGTCAGTTCCTCATTCCTGAGACTTCGAAGGCTCTATTCTGTTGGAGTGTTGTGCTGACGTGACGCGAATGTATCAACTATGTGCAGCACAACGTCAGTTGTCCGATTGCTGCGCCGGACCAAGCCGGCTACATGCCCAAACGCAAAGAGTTCGAAACGGTGTGTAGAAATGAGCGTATTCGACTGCGTTCAGCTTTCTTACCAGCAAGTTGTTTATATGGGCCATGCACAGGAATGGAACAATGACGCGGAGTGCCTGATTGCCGACATTGTGCTTGAAGACGAAGATGACGACGAGATCAGAGGTCGGTTTCTTGTCCCTCGCCCCCATCTGCGCTGGCATCCTCCTCGGAGCGATGTGTGCTGACCACCCTTCACTGTGACGTGTATGTACACCATAGACTTGAAGGGCTCTGCGCTGGAGGTGTACAACAGAAGGCTGGACGAAAGACTATACCGGAGAGCTTTCGTCATCGAGAATGACCTCGTCGAACAAAAGAAGGTGTGCAGTGTGTAGTGTGTGCCTCGCCTTTTTGCTCACGTCGTGCCTTTGGTCCGTATGTATATATATATGTATTCACCCTGGTCTCTTGGCGTGTTTCCATTTGCGTAGAAGCAGGCTGCTGCCAAGGAGAAGAAGAGCAAGGAGGAGATACAGGAGGAGAGGGAAATCTCACGAGCCATGCAGAAGTTTCTGCAGCTGCAGGGCAAGGGTGAACACGAGCCGTTCATCGATGGCCTCGTCCGTACGTGTCGCCCTCCCCCCTCTCCTCTCCACGCCCTCACGAAGTTCGGAAATCTACAATTCAACGCGTGCGCGCAGCTGACCTTTCCCAACGTCGACCCTTAACAGAAGAGTCGCTACTCCGAAAGCGAATAATGCAGCTGCAGGAATGGCGAAAGATGGGGATCAAGACCTTGATCGAGGGCGAAGTTTATGAGAAGGAAAAGGCGCGGTACAGGCGATGCCTTCCTCTTCTTCTGCTCTTTCCTTGTCGGCCCCTCACCCATGGCGCGGCGACTTACGCACCTCTCTCTGTCGCTCGTCTGTTTGGACAGGCGCGAAGCAGAAAAGGGCCGAATGACCCGCGGCGTAGCCAACTCCATCTACGCTATGGAGAGGACTGGCGTGCGCGGTTCCAAATGGATCAACAGGTTTGCTTTGCTTTGCTGCCCGTCTCCCATAATGCTTGCTTCCAAGGCTGCGTCCCCCTTAGCTCCTGCTCACGATCGCCGTTTTGCAGACACAATGCCATTCCATGGGACTTGCTCACTGACGACAAGGACAAGAAAAAGGGGAAGCTCACGAGGAAGCAAGGTATCGTTGTCGTATCGTGTGTGTGTGTGTTGTGTGTGTGTGTGTGTGTGTGTGTGATGTGTGTGTGTGTGTGTGTGGCTGCCGGTGCCATTGTATGGCCCACAGTTGTGGACTACCGCGGTTACTAACCGGAAGCTTGTGTTTGTGGGACCGTGTGCAGCTCCGCTGGACTTGACCGGAGCTCCCAAGTTGGAGTGTTTGTCCCTCAAGGAACGGGAGCTGTGTGGAGCGCTCAGGCTCTACCCGCAACAGGTTCCACTTTTATCCCTCTTCAAGAAGGCAGTTCAAAGAGCAGCACTTATACATCTCTCTTTCTCTCTCTCGCGCGCGCGTGCAGTATGTGTTGATCAAGGAGACCCTTATACGGGAGTCGCTGCGACATGGCGGACAAATGCCCAAGGCGCTCGCACGCAAACTCATCAAGATTGGTACGGCGACAAGAGGCCTTCTTTGAGTGATGAGTTGCCTCCCTAACCCTCAAGTACCCTTGTCGATGATGATGACGATGATGATGATGATGTGGGCGCAGATACACCGCGGGTCAACAGGATCTATGAGTTCATCGAGAAGAGTGGGTGGATAGCAGCACCGGCCCCCAACAAGAAGTCTTGAGATCATCCACCCGCCCGTTTGTGGTGGCCAAATTCATAATAAAAAACGGCACAAGGAAAATGATTGTGCATACGAAGAATTATCAGAATGGCCGCAGTGGAGTTAGAGACTGCTGTCTCTCGTGTTCCCTCTCGTCCTCTGCGCTTGGGCCCTTTCATTTATTTCCGGGACGTGTTGTTGGGGGGGTGTACAGGTGGCCCTAGCCAGCCGTGCACTGGCGGGGGAGGCTGAAAGCGACGTGGTGTGGGCCACCCTCTTCCTACGGCGGTTCGGCACCGACTTTTGGGGCGAGGACGCCGCTCCCCACCCCTACCACGTACATGACCCCTTCTCAGCGCACATCCCCTTCCCCTTCTGGTGAACATGTGTATTGACCTCATGTGTGGACCTCGCCTTCATCTTCTTCGGCACCAGGCTGTGCCCGAGGAGCAACCGAATGAGTGGCTCCAGCGGCCCGCCGTCGACGTGTTTGCCAGCTTCCTCCACGACGACAACCATTCGGGAGTCAGGCATCGTTTGCTAGCCTTTGTGTTGCAACAGCGCCACTCGGGAGCGGAAGACGAAAGTAGGACCACCAGTGGATGGAAGGCGGCCTACAGACGGTTCGCGCTAACGACGCCCCCGCCCCTGGCCCATTTCTTCGGGTGGTGTCGTGTACTCATGGACGGACACACGAGGTGGGGTGCACCAGGATGCACGAGATGGTGTCGACATGGCAGGCGGAGAGCGATGTCGGGTTCATCATCGCGGGTCACACGTCCTTCGAGCGGCTGTCGGCCATTGCCGACATCATCAAGGAATCCGCGGTCACTGGTACTGACTGTCCTTACTCGGTGCTAGCAAGTTGGCCGCACTACAGCAGGAACTGACCCTTTGAGAATGAAATGCAATGTAGACAACACGGCGGTCAGGGTGTGCACAGATGACCCAGCGCCCCCCGCCTTTGCACCGGTTGACATCTTGAGCCCAACAGGTCTGGTAGAAGGCTCCTTGCGCGCATGCACTCTTCTTTCAAGGACATGTCCACCCTGTGGAGCACTGAAGCTATTGCTGTCACATGACACTTCGCCAGGGGAGTGTCGGGTGATGCGCATACACATCCAACAGACCTGCTCGCTGCGTAGCGAGTACGTGTGGGAAGGAGCACGAGACGTCGCTAACTACTGCATTGTTCGCAAGCCCAGGTGCGTGAGCGTGCGAGCACGCAGGCACACACGCACACATGCACACATGCATCGCCTTCATCCACTGCACCTATGCCAGCAGTCTTCTGAAGATTGTCCCTCTAGGAACTGGTGGAGGGACAGCAAACGAATGTTTCGAGGCCTGCGCCTGGGCTACAGCCCATGGCCAACAAGGCTGGTGATTGTGTACGCCATCGACTGCGAACATATGGACGACCCCGACTACCAGGAGCAGGTACAACTCTCTCCTTGAATTGTGCAGGCCATTACCCATACCCACACGCTCGTTCAGGTCTTTAGGGAACTGCACGGGATGCTGGGTGAGGGCAAGGGCCAGTTTTATCAAGGGCTCTGTCTCAACCTCCACTTGATCAACCCCAAGTCCGTGGACAATGTTGACATGATACGCCAGCGCCTCAAGGTACACAGGAGACTCCCATGACTCGTCCCTGTGTGGCAACTAAGGTGGCCGCAGATCCCGCTGATGCAACAGCCAAGACGCGACTGCGAGTACTATGCGGGGCCAGTTGTGTTCTACGTGACGGCCTTCACCATGTCCGACCACGAAACACTCAGTACGTGCACACCAGTGCCCAGCGTCCCTATTACTCTTTCCTTGTACTGACAGGCACCGCCAACCACAAAGAGGAACGATGGGCAAGGGAAGAGCTGGTGATGGCAGCGTACCTGTGGCTCATGGTCCAGCCATCCTTCTATCACCACTGGAACGCGCCAACAGAAGGGAACTCCTGGCTGTGTGCTCTAACTGATGAGCGGTCCCAGCTCAGCGACTAAGGCCCACACCCTTTCTAAATTAGAATTCTCCGGGCGTTAGCATAACTTCAAGTCGCAGGCACTGGTGGCCAAAATAGTCGTGCTCGATCGGGCGAGGTCGATGTAAGCACCCTCGCCGAATTCACTTTGCCTCGTCGACGCGCGCCCAACACGATGGGCGGCGACGCGCGGCGTTGGCGATCGAGACCATCATACTTGGACGGTAAATGTCGATGCAAGCAGTAGCCCTTCCTCTTGTAGATCTCCTCGACGGTTCTGCCCCACTTACTGTAGGAGCTGATGTACTTGCGCACGGCGCCACTGTTTCTGTCCTCCCTGCTCGTCCTCCTCACCAACGCTCGGCGTCGTATGACCTGCATCTTGTACCGTGGCAGCAGCACTCCCCATCGGTGCTCGACGAACTCTTAGATGAACTCGTGCACATCGCGGACCGCCGCTTCCACCATCTCGTGCCAGTTGGTGGTGATATCGCTGTCGAAGAGGTACACGCTCCCGTGCTTCTTCGGCCGGTACTTGAGCTCGAACGCACGGAACCAGGCCATGGCATCGTTAGCGATCCGCGTGGCGATGAGGATGTCGCGCTGGTTCTGGTGCATCTTCGCTGTCGTCGGACGGTTTCCGGGTATCAATCGCTCGAGGCGGTGCATCGCACCACCGATGAGCCTGGCCCTGTCGCGGAAGACAGAGACTTGCAGCCACGCACCGCCGACCACGTAGGCCATGGCGTACTCGAACGCCCGCGCTTCGCCGTCGAAGAACTTGTGCTTGGTCCCTTGGTGAAGCTGACACATAACACCATCTTCCACTTGGATGAGATCCTCGGAGAGAAGGAGCTGGCTGAGCATGGCCTCCTCGAGGATCGGGATGAGCATGGGCTTGGCGTTGAAGAACTGAAGTTGAGGTTGTAGTTGTACTTGTACTTGGAGTTCTCGTGCACCCACAGCTTCTACAATGCCGAAAATCGAGGGAGAACCAGGAGGGCTGCCAACTTGACCTTCTCTTCGTCTGAAATGGTGGCGTATTCGTAGAGCTCCAAGATGGCATCAATGCACCCGCCCTTGTACATGGGCATCTGTTGTTGTTGTTGTTGCTGGCCTTCAACTGCTGTCAACTCATGAGAGGCCTTTGGCGGCATCTCACTGACTAAGAAGTCAACAACCAAGGAGGAGAGTTTGTTGCTATCAGTGGTAGATGAGGAACTCATGATGTGTTTGTTTTTTTTTCAAGAGGCAAAAACAGCTGTTGTGCAAAGAGATGGTTATTCCTACTTTCACATAACCATGATAATCATGTTCAGCTAGGCTTACTGACAAAATTGTTAACACAAGAAAAATTAACAAATAAATCTGTAGCTGGGCAATAATGCCTCATTCATAACTCACCAGACTGCCAATGGACGCCCCCAAAGGATCTTGATGCAATGGCAATCAAATTGCTGGGAAATAAGAAAAGGCTGATGGTGGCTGTACACTGTGGATGTGCCCAAGATCAACCCACCCCATGGATGTGCTCATCCATCAGCAGCCACCCAACTTCACCTGTTGACTCATCCTCTGGCCTTCCAATCTCCACCCCAACCTCTCCCTCAAGGTGAGGAAGAGGAAGATTACAATGTAGAAGGTTGAATTAAACCAACCAGCCACATGACTCATACCAGCTGAGCATGATTGGCATGGTTATTTATTTAAAATGGCTGTTATTGCTGGGAGAAGATCATCTTGGGGATTGAATGAGCTTTGAAGGTGTGCTTTGAGAAAGCTGAACACCTGTTCAGCAGGGCTGAACTCAGGGCAGTACTTTGGTAACAACCAGTAATCTGCCCCAAGTGCATTGATGTGCTCAAAAGCTACATCTTTGCTCCAGCCATGCTGATGAAATGAACAATTATCTCCCAAGATGACATCCCCAGCATGAATACAATCTAAAATGAACTCAATAAACTTTTCACTGTTGCTTGAATCAGCAGTGAATGAAAAGATAAGGGGGAAGGGGGCATCCAGTATCATGAGAACATTCACCATCCAGCTCTCCACCATGATGTCATGTTGATATCTTTCCTGCAGTGGTTGTTGTCTGCAGTGTGACCAAATGACAAGATTGCCAAGATGTGTGCAGTCAATGCAGGCCTCATCAAAGACTTTGACTTGGTAGTGGTGCAGCCATGGGGTTTCCAGTTGCCAGATGATGAAATCTTTGATGATGAGGCAGTTCGCCAGCAGCCATTTGTGGGGGTCTTTGAATGTTGCCTTCTGCTGTGAGTATTCTTTCATGAGATGTTTCATCAGTGTCAAGATGGACCACCACTCACCAAAGTGCTTCTCAAACACCTCCTGTACGCCTTTCATTGTGTATGTGACCCCTTTCTTGTTGATGGTGAGAAGCTCAATCATCAGATGAATTCTCTCCTCTGTGAATCACCACTCCTTCTCACCCATTCCATGCTTATGTGGTCCTTTCTCTCCATCTCTGTGCTGCTGTAGAACCTTCAAGACAAGTGCGCCAGCTTTTGCTGTGTCCAGTCATGGTGACTGTTGCTCTTTGACACAATGGCGTGCCACATGAGGGGGTCACCAACACCAACTTGTCGCCACACGCCCAAGTCCACACGCTGAATGATTGGCTTCCGTGGCATCTTCAAGATCTTGATGAAGTTATCATTTATTGAGCACAGCAGCAGGCTTTTATTGATTTTTGTGATAAATGCCCGAGTTATCAACTTTACCCTCGGACTTGGGACGTTATTTCAAGTGTAGTGTGCCGCAACGAACACGATGCGCGTGGTCAGCAAGGCCGTGCAGATGATGTGGATGGCTGTGGCGATCATCGTAGGGCTGTTGATAGGTTGCTGCGTCAATATGGCAACCAGCGACACTCTCACCCACACTCAGGGGGAGCGAGCGTACAGCGTGGCATGCGTTCCCTACACCGGCTCTCCCGCCACCGCAGGGAAGTGTGACCATGTCATACCACCTTCAACCAACGTATTTCTCACGTACCTACGTCCCACCACATTACCCGCTACATGATAAGTTTGTTTTAGGTTTTCGGTGTTGCATATTTAAATATAGATCCTTACTGATTGGGTCGGGACGACCGCAACCCTCCTTTTCCCCTTTGCAGGTATCCCGACACCTACGCTTCGGTCGACAAGCGTGTGGCCAACCAGGTGCGTTCTTAAACTCCTTCTTCTCGTGCTTCACAGTCCTCACGCCACCGCTAGACCGCGGCGATGGGGGCCTTCTTCCCGCCCGAGTGCCGCACCCCACTGGTGGCCTTGACCTGCATGGGCTCCTTCCTCCGCTGTCAGTTCAACAGCAACTTCCCCCTCTTCGACGGTACGACACGCAGAGATAACAATTGTGCAAGCGAATGCCGCTCAGCACACGCACGCACACGCACACACATTGGGCAGTTTATCCTCCGTGCCGCAGCGTGTGTGAGGCGGCGGTGCTTGGCTGCGCCGCCTTCTTCGAATCGCAGGGCGTGGATAATGTACAGCCTTCACACTTTGATTCGCTCTACACACTGCCGTGCTTCTTACGTTGGCCGTTCAGATGTTGCCGGACTGCGACATGATCGACAACAGCACCGGCACTCCATTCCCCGCGTTTCCGCCCGACGGCACCCAATGCATCGCGATGCCGCCTGATATGTGTACGACGTGGCGTCTGGGCAATGCTGCAGTAGCCAGCCTGACCGACTCTAATCTTTTTCGGGTCGCCAGTCGTGCCGTACGGTGAGGCGGACTGCCCCTATCCGCTCAAGTACAACTACGACGCCCAGGACTCGTTTGAAGCATCGGGCTACGACCCGAAGCAGATGTGTGTGCTGCCCTGCCCGAACCCCATGTGGTCCGACGCCGAATGGACCGCCGGAGTCACCCTCACGCTGGTCGGCAACGGCATCTCCGGCATCCTCTCCCTGTTCACCGTACGCACTCGCTCTCTGCGCACCTTGCCTCCGCACATGATTGATCGTTGCGCCGGACACTGCCCAGGCGGTCAGCATGTGTCTGATGCCCGGCAAGCGGCGGTTCCCCGGCACTCTGTTCATCTACATCGTGCGTAGGCCCTCTTAACACTCTCTCCCCATCGGGCAAGATGGTCTCACGACTCTATACCCCCGGCTGCTTGGCCAGGCGTCCTGTTTGTCGGTGATGAGCCTCATTGTAGCCTTTTTCCCAATCATTTCTGGCGGCGTTACCCGGATGGCTTGCACGCGGGTATGTATGGCACTGCGCTCACGCGAGATTGACGAGTGAACTCCAAGGACCTGAACCACTCACCACTCCTCCACGTTGGATTCTAGGGCAACCCGCCTCAAGAGGTCACGTTCGACAATGCGCGCGAATACGACGGCGCCGGCGTGCCGTGCATTCTGCAAGGTGTCATACATTCGCCTTCCCATCAACCCCTTGCGTACCAGGTCTGACGTTCGCTCGGTGAACTAGGCGTGGGCCTCTTGTACTTCTCGCTCGCCTCCATCCTCTGGTGGTTGGCGCTTTGTCTGAGCGTGTTTGAGGTACGTAGCAATCCATTGCGAGTACAAACCAAAGTGGTGTGTGTGACACATCAGTGGTCTGATTTTTTAGATGGTGTACCTCCGACGAAGCGTGCAACTCATTCGCCAGTGGCACCTCCCTTACCACTTCATCGCCTGGGGTCTCCCCTTCTGTGCCGTCATCGCTGCGTTTGCTGGGACTGTGCGCACTCCTACGCACTCATACCAGGGTTAGAAGAACTGAATCTTGATCTCGGGCTCGTGATACAGGCATATGGAGCAGTGCCGGGCATCCCCTGGTGCTTCGTGCGGGGAAGTGAGTGGTGGTCGTGGGGGCTCTTCTACATTCCTGGTGCGTTCTCGCCCCAACTCAACGTCGTAAACTGCATCGCACTGATTCCTGTCTGTCATACGCGCAGTGGCTATATTCCTGATCATCGGTACCTTCGCTATGACTTATTCAGTGTATCGGTTCATCAAGGTCATCATCTCCTCTCTATGCAAAAGAAGCCAAAGTTGGCTGACAAGTATACACGTGGCAGGTTCGGTTCCGTTTCCTTAACCGGTCCGGCGAGTCCATAGAGCAGGTGTGTAGAGCACGCGCCAATCACAATCACGTCTGCAAACCATGTTGATGTGTCATCGCTGGTGTGCGTAGGTGGTGCGACTGCTGCTGCTTCTGCTGGTCTACTGGATGGTGCTGATATACCCCTGGTGCTTCCGGATATATACTCTCGTGATCCAAGGTCTGGAATTCTCAGCCCATCGCCTTCACTGTCAGGCGAAGTCCTAACTATCTGTCTTCTGCCTTTTCCAGACGACATTGCGGCTGCATTTGAAAAGCAGATAAGATGCAGCGCAGCCACAGGGACACAATGGTAACTTGCGCTCATCCACAAACTCAGCAACCTTACTGACAACAATACCACACGTTCTGGATGTGCAGTGAGCTGGAAGAGCGGATTAACATTGGCACCTGGTACCTGCAGCATATCATGTTTGGTGCAGGAGGGCTAGCCATGTGTGTATGCTGCTGTTCTTCTGTATGTTGTAGCCTCCCCTGAATTCAGTCCATATGCCAACACTGTATGCATGTTAACACTGTTGAATACCACAGGAGGTCCTGAGGCTTTGGTTGAATATCATCAAAATTCTATTCACCCATTCCTTTAGGGACAGCCTGGAGGAGATCAGGGTACATGCACAACACCACCTTGCAGCTATCCAGAACTAACACTGTGTTGCAGCATCTTGTGGTAGGTGGAGAGCGTGGATGGGATTCACAACCAACAAAGTCATCAAAAAAGGAGGGCAAATCAATGTACTTACCATCCTCTCTAAGCATATAGATGTTGGTTACTAACACTGTGCTTTGGTAGTGGGAGCAACCCATCAACAGAGCACCACAGCTCAACAAATGAGGATGATCAACTATAGGCAATATTTGGAGATGTAAAATAGAGGAACTAGCTCTTTGTTGTTTGTGGAGTTTGCATTTGGCTGATTCATGAAGGCCTCCCCACAGAACCAATACAATTACATGTGTTGTTCCCATGTTCCCACGCCTTGCTCACTGATGGCTGCTTGACTTGTTGACAGTCATACCTGTGAAGCCTGGGTCTAGCACACTGGGCTCAAGTGGTGTCTCCTTGCTGACCATCCTGGACTGTTGTGTGTGTGTGTGTGTGCATTGCACTGAGGTCAGGCACATGTGTTAAGGGTAAGCACACAAGAGCAACAACACATGTGTGTGATGACAAACCTTGTGATGCAACACCCTTTTGCTGAGGTGTTTCACATCACTGCCCAGCTTGGTATCAGGGAGGTCCACAGCCCCACTGGCAGTGGTGGACATGACCTGCATTGTTGCCAGCAAAAGTAGGCTCAGTATACTGTGCAGCAAGTGGCTCAGGGGTGAGGCGAGTTGATCATAGCACATTAAACCAAGGCTCAGCAGTGGTGGTGTGCAGATGGGTCTCAACACCCTCCTTCACATCACCCCACATGACTTCACCTCGCTCACTCAAGATCTCCTTCTTTCCTCACTGGATGCCCAGCTCCTGGCCCTCCAAGAGAGGGTCCCCCTTCTGTTGCTTCTGCTGCTCCTGAGACATTCTACAAAGGGCCACACAGCTATTTGTCAGCAGCAAATATGAACATGAATAGGAAGAGAAGGAGGAAATGCCTGGTTGATGTTGCTGTTGTTGTGAAAGTGTAGTTTGTGTTGTGGCAAGCTTGGTAAGGTCCCACTATTGTTGAGCACTCTCATGGCCATGCTGTTGCCAGATTGCATGCACTGAACATCAGAACATCAGGTAAGGGAGGTGCCACTGGTGAATGAGTTGCATGCTTCATTGGAGGTACATCAGTGCACCTATGAGATAACACAAAAATGGTTTTATTTTCACAATAACATGACAAAATTGGATGCATCTTGAGATATGGCAGATCAAAATTCCATCATAATGAGAGATGTGATACTGTAACTGGGCCAGCAGTCAAAGTCAAATTAGTTTGGTGTGGTTGGCATAATGTGAGGATTAGTGGGGTAGCCAGTGTTCTTTATTTTATTGGCATGGTGGTGATTGTCATTGAGCACACACCTAGAGGAGGAAGTTTTTTTGATGAATTGGGAAGTGAACAAAGGAGTTTATTTTAAAAGTTGGAAAGATTGGAAAGACAGAGTTTAGTATTCACTCCTATCCACATCAGAACCAGAGTGGAAAGGGGAAAGTGACCCAAGGTCAGGCAATTGGTCAATGTCAGAGTTGTGGCTTCTGTCCCTGCTCTGGCTCCTGCTCTGGCTCCTGCTCTTGTGGCACTTGTGTCACAATCCACAGCTGTGCTTGTGGCAGTCATTGTGGGCACTGCTGCATCTGTGGGTGTGGGTGTTGGTATCCTCATGATCTTGATGCTTTCTCTTGTGTGATGGTTCTGAGTGAGGGGTTGTGGAGAGCTGGGACTGCTGTTGATTTTGAGAGTCAGTGATGTATTTCATTGTGTATGTGTATGTGATGAAAAAAGGGCATGGGTGAATGAAAACCTGTGTAGGGGTGCTAGGAGCTGATGCTGTGGAAGAACGGGGTGAAGGTTGAGAAGAAGTGGAGGTACTGGATGAGGTGAGTTGATGTGCCACTGTCTGGGCTGCTGTAGTCCAGGATGTGATGTTGGATGGGTTGGAGTGAATGAGGATGCTGTTGATAGCACTTGTGATGATGTTGGTCTTGGTTTTGTTTGGTTGTGCTGAAGCTCCATTGATGTGGTAGCTGAAGTTGAGATGGAAGCAGGCATGGAGTGGAGTAGCATGAAGTGGAGTGTAGTTGAGAATGCTTTGTGGTTTGGTGCTTGAGGCGTAGGCAGTGAGGACAAGCTGATAGAAGACATGACCTATTGTTGGTAGGAAAGCAGGTTAGAAGAGCATGTGCCACCAAGTTACATGAGCAAAATACATACTCAGTTGATGCACTTGGGAATCTTGGTGATGTCCTGGACCAGCAGCAACTCTGGATTGAAGGTATAGGACTTGTTCACTCTACTGATGAAGATGGTGTAGAGGCCTGCATGAGCATTGTGTATGTGTATGTGATGAGTTGTCAGCATATTTCTAAAAAGGAGTAAGCTGTGGAAGGGGTAATGAAGAGCAATAAGTCATCACATACACATACACAATGCAATGTACCATTGTGTTGGACCCCACCAGCACTCTTGGAGCAGATGTTGGGGATGCTCCCTGAGATGAGACACAAAAGCTGCCAGGGGCTAT
>NW_004457431.1:0-25398 GCF_000313135.1 Acanthamoeba castellanii str. Neff
GAGGCGGCCGAAGAAGCCCTGCCTCTTGACGGGCGTTGACACGGTCGTGTTGTCGCTACGCCGAGCGGGACTGCGGGGGTGGTGGCTGCAACTGGTGTCGACATTTTGTGGAGTGTTGGTAGTGGGTGGCGGATAGGGTGGAGTGGGGCTGGGTTTGGGTGTGTTGGGCTGAGATGAACTGGTGTAAGTGAGTGAGGCCTCTTTTTAAGGGGAATGGGATCAATCTGGAATTGGGTGGGTTATCAAGAACAGAGAAATTCAGCAGGAATTTGTGTTCACACTGTCCTCGTGGTCACATGAGTTCCTGTCAGAATTCCTGCCATTGATCCCCTGGCACAGCGCTGCACTCCAGGAGCCGGCAGGGCGCCGTGAAATTGTCGCCTTCCTTGCTGTTTGCTTCCCTCAATTACAGAGGGGTTGTACAAGTCCGCAAGGTTGGCTGCTGTTGCCTAGGTGGTTAGAGGAGACCAGCCGGGCACCTGCACCATCATGTTGTAGTGGTTATCATGCAGGAGCTCTGTAAGCCAGCATTCACCCTTCGGCAAGACGCATTGCCATCCCTTTTCTGCACAACTCTACAACTTCGTCATCTTCCACGGACGCCAACTGGCGCCTGTTTTAGTGGGCTGGCATGCGTGGCCGCGGTGAGTTCACGCAGCTCCTCTTCGAGGAGGTACCAAGAGCGTGTGTGGTCGCTTGTAAGCCCCAAAGACTTATGAAGCAAAATAAATCGCTGCTATCAAACATGTGAATAATAAACGACAGCTATCTATCGTGGATCTTTATGTTGGACGACAGACAGGATACTTAGAAGAGGGCGGAGAAGAGGAAGAGGGGAGCGAGGCTCGAGGCGGCGGAGGTGTCGAGGTAGAACTCGTCCACGATGGCGCCGTTGGTGTTGCCCACGAGGATGGGCGTCGGCGAGGGCACGCTCACGCTCTCGTCTCCGGCCAGCGCATTGGCGTTGTTGGCCGTGGTGACGGTCTGGGCGAAGGCGAGCGAGAGGCCGAGGAGGAAGAAGGCGATGGCGACGATCTGCTTGTTCATCTTGTTAAAGTTGGTGTTGGAGTAGGTTGTTGGTGGGAGTATGCTAGATGAGAAGCAAACTCAACTTGTTTCCGCTTTTGTAGTGACCGCAAGCAACTGGGATGCGGGCTGATTCCTGGCGGAGCGCCGGAAATCCTGGCGAGATATCACACCCAACACTCTTGATATTCTCCGTGGCAAGCGCTGGTCAACAAGCGCAAGCGTTGGCCATCGACGAAGTTGCGCCAAGTCAGATCACCACCACTCCAAATTTGACAGCCAACAGACGGAAAAAAAGTCTAAGGTCGGGATGGCCGCGGGAAGCGTGTGTCGGGCATCGCACCCTCCTCGCCCAGCTCTTCCCACACCCCTGTCCCACCGGTCATCCACGAGCGCCGGCGGAAGTGTGCCCCCCAGTCTCCACGAGGAGGTCGAACACATCGGCCTCACCAGTCTTGGCCGAGCACTCACTGAACAAAGCTCCCCATTCCTCCGCCAGTCACTGCGTGGGCAGCCACGCTCGCGCTCACCACCGGCAAGTTTATGGCCGCGGCGTATCTGTGCCTCCAGTGCGGCGAAGCTCGCTCTGTTGCCGACGCTGTAGACCACCACAATGCCGCGGGCATCGCCGCACCAAAACGTGATCACTTTCTGTGCCGCACAACACAACGCACAGGCGGCTCACGCTCAACTTGAGCGCTCTCTCTTCCGGTGGCAAGGGCACCAGTCTGGCCATAGACGCTGGTGTATTATCACAACACGCTTGATTTTATTTTTCACTTCATGCTGGTCAATTTTTTTCTGAGAGGCACACGGGGATTTTTGGAACGTGATTGACAGCTTATCCTCGAGGCTAATATCCGACATCATACCTGGTTGGTCGACCCTGAACGAATGGGCAGCCTGCGATCCGTTGCGCAAGTGCGGCTATTGGTCAGCCAACGGTAGCGGCAATATCGGCAACACAACAAAACCAACTTCACTCCGCTCCGGAGACCTTTGCTCCTCTTCACCAGCTCCAGAAGATGAAGCTAATCCTCTGCCTGCTGACACTGTCCCTCATCGGTACCTCACTTTTTCCTAAGAAAGCCTGCTTTCAACATATATAGACGACTCCCAACTCATGTATGTACATATATATATTACCCGTTGATCGCAGGCGTGATGGGCCAGCAGTACTTTGGTGTGAACGAGCCGGCCCTTGGCTTTTCGGCCGACAAGATTCCCGGCCAGCTGTGGTTCGACTTCCCGCTCATTCCGAACGAGTCCATCGACTACTTCGCCGCCAAGGGCATGAACACCATCCGCGTGGGCCTCATCTGGGAGCGAGCCCAGCCCACCCTCTTCGGCGCCCTTGACTCCACCTACATCCAATACCTGGTACTCCTCCACCGTTTTATTTGATGTATCTGATTGTATCTTAATTTCGGCTATTGCATGTTCATTGTTTCCGCAACATACTAAAAAAATGCAAACAAAAACAAACAGACGGACAGTGTAAACTACGTGACCAACACGAAGGGCATGTACTGTCTGCTGGACCTGCACAACTACCACCGCTATCGCGACCAGGTGATCGGCTCGACCGCCGTGCCCTACACGGCGCTCACCGACGTGTGGCAGCGCCTGGCCACGCTCTACAAGGACAACCCGCGCATGATATGGGGCACCATGAACGAGCCCTACGGTATCACCTACCTCGCCGCCAAGCTCGGCGCCAACGCCGCCATCAAGGGCATCCGTGACGCCGGCGCCACTGTACGTCCCAACTATCCCTGTGCGGTGGTGAGTGTGCGTGTGGTCGCACACCATCAGGCTGACCACACAACATCAAAACAGCAACTGATCACGATCAGCGGCAATGACTACTCGAGCGTGTCCGGGTGGGTGGGCACCAACAGCGTGTGGATGGGTCCCTCCAACATCACCGATCCGCTCAACAACTGGTATGGATAGAGTGAAGATGAGATATAGAAGTTCTCATATCATTTTACTGATCAAGATGCCAATCAGGATGTACGAGATGCATCAGTACTTTGACAACCAGGGCGGCAGCACCGTCTGCGTGCCCACCTGGGACGTCGAGGGCAACTTTGCCGCTACCACCACCTGGGCTCGTAATAATGGAGTGTACGTTCTCCTCGTTCTGCTCTGAATCAGACTTCTGTTCCTCACCCATGTGTGCTTCTCATCACGCAGTAAGATCTTCCTGGGCGAGTTCGGCCTCAACGACTCAGACCAGTGCATCGCCCTTCTCAACCGCATCATGACATTCCTTAAGGTGCCTCTTGAAATATTGTATTCACATTCTTGGAATTCCTGCTGATATACAGCAAACACTTGCGACCAGGCCAACAAAGATGTGTGGAACGGGTGGACCTGGTGGTCGGCCGGCCCGTGGTGGCCCGAGGACTACGTGAACCTCATCGAACCCATGACCGACGGCACTGACCGCAACCGCATCATGGGCATCCTCCAGGGCTACTTCCCCGCGGCGACCACGCCGAGCCCGACCAGCACCCGCACGCCGACGCCGTCGACCAGCCGCAGCCCGAGCCGCACGCCGACGCCGTCGACCACCCGCAGCCCGAGCCGTACGCCGACGCCGTCGACCACCCGCAGCCCGAGCCGTACGCCGACTCCCTCGACCAGCCGCGTGCCGAGCAGCGCCACGCCGTCAGTCAGCCGTGCTGCGAGCCCGTCGGCCTCCCGCGCTCCCGTCGTGACGGGCCGTCCGCAGTACTTTGGAGTGAACGAGGCCGCTTTGGGCCTCACGCCCGACGTCCTGCCCGGCCAAGCGTGGGTCAACTACCCGCTCATCAGCGAGGCCTCGCTGGACTACTTCGCGTCCAAGCGCATGAACACCATCCGCGTGCCCATCACCTGGGAACGCCTTCAGCCCACCCTCAACGGCGCCCTCGACACCACCTACCTCGGCTACCTCGTACGTGTCATCGTTGTGCGTGTGCGTGTGCGGTGGTGCATGTGCGTGTGCGGTGGTGCATGTGCGTTTGCTTGTGCGGTGGTTGTGCGGTAGCCTGATGATGTGCTATATTTGTTGCAGACGTCGAGTGTGAACTACATCACGAACACGAAGGGCATGTACTGCGTGATCGACATCCACAACTACCACCGCTATCGGGGCCAGCTGCTCGGCTCGGCGGCCGTGCCGTACAACACCATCACCAACCTGTGGTACCGCCTGGCCGGCCTCTTCAAGACCAACCCTCGCGTAATCTTCGGCACCATGAACCAGCCCTACGGCGTGTCCTACCTGGACGCCCTGCTGGGCGCCAACGCCGCCATCGCCGGCGTCCGCGGTGCCGGCGCCACTGTACACCTCCCCTCTCTTTACTCAGCACATCAGAACACTTGCTAACCGCACTCGCACATGACAGCAACCCGTCACGATCAGTGGCAGCGACTACTCGGCGGTGAGCTCGTGGGTGGGCACCAACAGTCTGTGGCTGGGTCCGGGCAACATCACCGACCCGCTCAACAACTTCATGTACGCCAAGCCGCATCATTACCAACTCGCCGCCTACATGAAGTTTAACCTTTCACCTACATCCAGGTACGAGATGCACCAGTTCTTCGACGGCCAGGGCGGCACCACCGTGTGCCAGCCGGACATCAACGTCGACGCCCTGTTCGGCGGCGTGACCCAATGGGCGCGCTCGCTCGGCGTGTACGCCCCCTCACACCACCACATCATTGTACATAGTGTTAGTTGTCTCATGCAACTGTGTGCAGTAAGGTGTTCTTGGGTTCGTTCGGCATCAACGACTCGGATCAATGCCTGCCGCTGCTCAACCGGCTCATGACTTACATCAATGTACGTGGACGACGATAGTCGCCTTGTGCGTGTAGCCCAGATCTTGATACTCACTCCTTTACCTTCATGTGCGACAGGCCAACAAGGACGTGTGGAACGGCTGGACCTGGTGGGCGGCTGGTCCCTGGTGGGGCAACTACATCTACCTCCTCGAACCCAACTCCGATGGGACCGACCCCAACCGCCTCATGGCCAACCTCCAGAACTACTTCTGATGACCTTCTTTCGGCATGAACAACATTGAATAACAATTTTGAATATGTTGAGTATCCAGGTTGGCATTCCTCCGTTGTGTTTTTTTCGTGGTGGTGCTGGTGTGTGGGAAGAGCTGGGCGAGGAGGACCTCGCTGAGCACGTGTGCCAGCGTTGCCATGTGCGCCATCTAGTTGTACCTGAGGCCTTGAGCTCAGTCACAGCACATCTGGCCAAGGCCAAGTCAATCTTGTTGCCCACCAGCACCACATACCTTCCTGAGCGGGTGGCATTATACCTTTTAATTGAGACACATGGCCCAAGGTGTGCATGCTATCAATCAGCACCATGTATCCGTCAGACTCACCAACATCCTCTACATTCCAGTTGCATAAGAACCTCGTCTCACCCAACTGCACTTTGCTGGGTTAAGGCTCTCTTGGTCTCCTGCACCAAGACTCTATAGTGACAATCAGTGTGCAATAACCCTGGCCTGCATTCCATCCACACACCAAGCATTTCAAAGTTAAGGCCACTTGTGCAAGACCACCCCCAGCAGCATAGCCAATGGCATCTACTGCCCAACCCAGCAGATGATCACCAACCTGCTGACAAAGGCACAGTGATCATCAACTGACCAACTCCCAGCAACCAAAAACAGACAGAAACACACAAACACACAAACACATCTTCTGTCACAAATACATCTCTCTTCACACAGCCACCACCGCCTGCAACAGTTTGACGTCTCTGTTGAGCTGGAGAGTAAAATCACTACTGGAGGGCACATCTTTGTGTCTGCTGGGCGCTGGCTCCTGCGGTGGTGCTGGTGGCTGGGTCTGGAAAGAGCTGGGCGAGGAGGGCCTCGCTGGGCACGTGTGCCGGAGTGGCCATGTGCGCCACGCGCTGCCAGCCGCGCATGAGGCAATCCACAAGGAGGTCGAACGCCTCGGCCACGCCCTCGCCCGTCTTGGCCGAGCACTCGCAGAACAACACACCCAACTCCTCCGCCTTCTGCCTGCCATTGCGCATACCATGTGCCCAAACCACAAGCAAGTTCACTTCTTAGTGAAGGAAATCAGAACAAACAAGCAAATAAATGACAAGAGAACTTTCAGGACTTTACCTGGCCTCGAGCTCGGTCACGGCGCGCTTCGTCGAGGCCAGGTCGGTCTTGTTGCCCACCAGTATCGCATGTGTATCATCCGGCGCGTACCTGCGGCGGTGGCCATGCATGGCGATATGAGCCTGAGGATATGGATCAAGGTGTCATTGTACCTGGCTAGTTCTGCCATCCACATCGTGACATTGTCGAAGCTCGGCCTGTCGGCGATGTCGTAGACCACCACTGCACCGTGCGCCTGGCGGAAGTACATCGGCGGCGTCGCTCTGAATCGATCGGATCCGCCTGTGTCCCACAATTGCACCTGGACATTCCAACGTGTAAGACAACATGCCATCAACTCGCGCCATTCCACGTCCATTTAAATGGAGCATCGCTACCCACCTGGATATGAAGGTCATGCCACTTCACACAGCGGCACTCTAATGTCGCGCCGATGGTGGGGGTATGATCAGT
Source organism: Acanthamoeba castellanii str. Neff (assembly GCF_000313135.1). Lineage (NCBI taxonomy): Eukaryota > Discosea > Longamoebia > Acanthamoebidae > Acanthamoeba > Acanthamoeba castellanii. Next base: position 6,633 of record NW_004457431.1, read on the forward strand.
ATAACGGTCACCAACATAACGGCGCAGGAATGCCGTTTTTCCTACCCCGCTGTTGTGTGGCGTGTGGCGTGCGACGTGCGTCAGAGATGTTGTCCAGGAGGAGGTGGAAAAGCAACGTAGGCCGTACCACTCGCCCAGCATGATCACTCTAGCCGAGTAGTCGTACTGGCTATCCGCTCCCATGGCGGGTGGGAGAGAAGGCGCTCTGTCGCGTCTCCCCTGTCTGTGAACACCAACAGACATGGGTGTGAGGTAAGCGCGTGAGTGTCGGTTGGTTGATTGGCGTACTACTTTCTGCAACATGTTAGAACGTGCCTGAACTGTGAGACGGCGGCGCGCAGCCACCGCATGTAGGCGCCCTTCCATCCGCCCCTGATTCGTGTTGTGTTTCGACATGTCAACGGTCATGTCGTGTGGTGTGCGAAAAAGAAAGAGCCAACCAACCTGATGGCGGGGTGGTCGGCCCACGATGGGTGGCCAAGCGGCCTCCACAGGACGTCGTCCCGGCTCACCGCCGCCAACGCTCGGCTTGCCTGTTTTCTTTAGTTTGGCCATACGTTTGGTATCACCTCCCGTTGTCAATGGTGCGTCGAGTACCAAGGAGATGGAGCAGAGGTCGCGCGCGTTGGCCACGAACGACAGCATGTGCACCACCACTTCCTGTCAAGCAGCAGCCAGTGTTGTCAATATTTGCACTTTTTGGCTCTTCGACATGGCAATCAAGGAGTGGGGCACGCACCGGAGGCAGACTCCAGAGACCCGCCTGTTGTTCGTCCCCCGTCCTGGCCATCAAACATTAACACCCACTTCATAGTGGAATTCAAAAAAATGGGGGGGTGCACCAGCCAAGGTGTAAGTGGGGTGGGCTATTGCCCCAAAGCTGCCTTACACGCTGCACCCCAGCAGCCACCGCCCTCAGCAAAGTCGAAGGGGGCCTTCTTCCTCCTGCTCCATGCAGCCCTTCGCTTTCTTTTTTGGCTCTCTTTTTTAATTTACTATTTTGATAATTAAACTGCGCATTTTCATTGGCCGGGTGAAATGGGTTGGGGTGGGGTCCTGCGCCGCAACAGACTCTCCGAACAAGAGTCTTAACTACGATTGTCGCTCTCACTACTGTATTACAAGATCTTTGTTGTTAGTTACTACAAAGACATGTGCCACCATGCGCTTGACACGAGGCTCGCTCCGCCGGACGTGTCTGTCTCTTCCACCTCGAGCACCAACACGTGGTCAGGCACCATGAGCGAGATGCGGCTCTCGTGGGTGAAGGTCGACCGGCCGTCGACCGAGTAGGCGCCGCTCAGGCCCGGTCCGTCGTGGGGCGCATACACGCGCACGGTGTAGCGGTCCGGCGGCAGGCTCAGCACGGTGGGCATGCGCGGGGGGTAGATCTGTCGGTGCGGCTGAGTCTTGGTGTCTTCATCAGAGATCTCGTGCCACAGAAGAAGAAGGAGCAGGCCATCGGGCTTCTGGAGCAGGAGGTGGTGCACGTAGTCGGTCCGGTCCCAGCTGCCGACGGCGCTGACGTTGAGGCTGAAGTCGAGCGAGCCCAGCTCGTAGGTAGGGGGCCGCAGCTGACCGGCAGAGGGCGCCCACGCGCTGCGGAGGAGGGTCATCATGTTCTTCAGGGCCGTGTAGCTGGGCTTGGCCGAGTAGTTGGAGTAGAGGAGGCCGAAGTTGGACTCGTGGGCGGTCGGTTGGTCGTGCTGGTCCACCAGCTCGTAGACGCAGGTGCGTCGGATGCCCAGGCGGAAGTACTCGGTGAAGATGCGGTTGGTGTAGAGGCCTTGGGCGCGGATCGAGGTGCCCATGCCGCCCTGCTCGGTCGAGTAGCCGGTCTCCGTGGCGAACCAGGGCCGATTGGGGTAGTAGGCCTTGGCCTGATTCCAGTTGGTGGGGAACTGGTCCAAGTTGGTCGATGGCTGATCGATGGAGGGGGATAAGAAGGGTAATCGACTGACATTCTGTACATAAATGCAGAAGTATGTGGAATATGGTACCTGGTTGCTGTTGTAGAAGTAGCGGGTGATGTTGCCATAGGACTGGAAGGTATCTGTGAGCCAGTTGCCGTTGAAGGGGTAGGGGTGCATGTCACCAAAGTCGACCCACTGGCTGCAGCAGTTGGCCGGCAGGACGGCCCAGATCGCCAGCGGCGCGCCGATGATCCACCTGTCCTTGAAGAAGGAGTCCTGGCGCAGGAGCGTGTACATGTCCCTCATGTACTCCATCGTCCCGTTAGGGAAGCCCTTGCCATTGTAGGTCTGGCGTTGATGTCAGGTTAGCCAATGCCTGACAATGCAACCCCAAGAATGTGTGGAATGTCATCATTTGGACAACGTACGATGTTCTTCTGAGGCCACGTGCCATCGGGCTCGTTAATGCCCATGATGGCGTCGACCAGCAGTCCGTCGTTGATGGCCGTTTTGATCTTTTGGACCACCTGGCGGGTGCTGTTGATGTTGCTGTCCGTGTTCCACGCCAGTTCGAAGACGCCGTAGTTCATCTTGATGCCCTTGGCCGCGAGCTGGAGCGCCACGCCGGGCGAGTCGTCGCGCACGTTGTGGATGCCGGCGTCGGCCAGCAGCTGGATCAGTTGGGTCTGGTTCGTCGTGTAGGCGGTGCCAGCAAAGCGGAAGTGGGTGTTGACGCAGACGCTGTCGACAAACAGGTCGGCGGACTGCGCCTTCTGTACGAGCGCCCCGCAGCGTGGGGAGATGAAGAAGACGAAGCACAACGCAGCGACAAGGCAGCCCCTCTTCGAGAGCTGCGGCATGTTGTGATGGTGCGGCTAGCAACTAAATCAATTTCTTTCCCGATCATTTATTGGCCCCCGTAGCTCCAGTGAGAAGATCGGAATGTGTGTTATTCGCCACATGGCGCTGATTGGGCAATTGGGGCACCAACCTCGGGGGAGGGGTTGAGCGCAAAAAACAGTACGTAGTTGTTCACCTCTTCGAAGGTCGGCGATGTAGTCGACCAGCGCTGCAAGTCAGCAGCCACAGCCCCAGGACCCCCACTCCGCCACGGTGTCTCCTTTGCTCTTTGTGAATTTTCAAGCTTCAGGCCCGGTACCGCAGACCCCTGCGTTTTGCGTTTCGGCATGGTAGGCATGAAGGCAACATGGAAATTTAGGTGTGAGGTTTCACCAGTATATCCAGATCTTGTACCAGGTTTGGCTCGCTTTCACGTTCCTGGCCCTGCAATAAAAGCCTCAGCGTGGCTTCACTTTGAGTTCACACTACAATCGCATTATTCAACAAACTTCACACCAACACCAACTTTAACAAGATGAACAAGCAGATCGTCGCCATCGCCTTCTTCCTCCTCGGCCTCTGGCTCGCCTTCGCCCAGACCGTCACCACGGCCAACAACGTCAATGCGCTGGCCGGAGACGAGAGCGTGAGCGTGCCCTCGCCGACGCCCATCCTCGTGGGCAACACCAACGGCGCCAACGTGGACGAGTTCTACCTCGACACCTCCGCCGCCTCGAGCCTCGCTCCCCTCTTCCTCTTCTCCGCCCTCTTCTAAACATGAAGGCAAACCTTGTGTCCTCCGCTCTTTGAAACAAATGAACAGCGCCTAATTAAATTCCTTCTTTGGTGGTACCCAACTTTGTTCGCCAGCGATCAAGAGTGAAGAAGGGGAATGGCATCGCCTGGTCATTTTAACTAAGAGTCCTTCTCATGTAAATGAAAAGCATCACACAGTCCTTGTTCGCGCCCCGGTTTCCGTCGATCCACCGTTGATGGTTTCCGCGTACTTCACCTCTCCAGAACCAGTTCTTCGCCGCACCCTAAACTACGGCAAGTGCGGGACCACACCACTACACGAGGAGTTCTGGGGTACTGTTTGGGGTAGGTTCTTTCGCGAGCGACCTCAGAGGCTGGATGTCAGTTTTAGCCTGAAATTTCGCTAGCATTTCTCCCATTCAGTGGTCCACCTGGTCAAGCTCACACCTCGGACCTCAGATTGATCCTCTTTATAAAGTCCCACTACCAACGCCAATAATCATTATACCTTTACAATCCACTACCAACAACCAGCCCTCTGCTCCTTCCTCTTCCCACTTCGCTGACTCCTTCCCACACAAAATGTCGACTCCGATTGCTACCACTGCCGTCCCACCCGTGGCGACCAACACGACCGTGTCGACACCCGTCAAGAGGCAGGGCTTCTTCGGCCGCCTCAAGGCCCGCATGAACCACGGACCGATCCTCGCCATCCGCCGCGTGGTGTGGATCCTGCTCTCGGGCATCCCGCTCGCCCTGCTCTTCGTCATGTCGGCCATCGCCTTCGCCGTGACCATCATCGGCCTCCCGGTGGCGTGGGAGCTGCTCAAGGTGGCGCGCTACGCCTTCTGCCCGATCGGATACAAGGCCGTGCCGGCGTCGGGCCGCGGCAAGAACCCGCTGCGCAACCCCAAGTCGCCGCTCACCGTGGCGGCCAACGTGATCTGGGCGCTCTTCTTCGGCATCCCGATCTCGGTCATGCTGCTGGGCATGTGCATCGTGCAGGCCCTCACCATCATCGGCATCCCGTCGGCGCTCAACTTCCCCAAGATGGCCATCTTCGCCCTGTGGCCCATCGGCAAGAAGATCGTGAGCGCCGAGAAGTACAAGGCCGCCAAGACCGCCCGCCGCGACCTCGCCACCGCCGAGGCCGTGAGGAGGAACGAGGCAGCCGCCGTCGCCGCCACCACTCCCGTCGAGATGGTGTAAAGTCACAGACCTCAGTACCATTTTTAGAACATATGTTCTCTTTTCAATATAGATATTCTGTCCTTCACACCACAACACAAGTTTCGAATGTTGGCTTCTCTTCCCTTTGAAAAGTGAATCACTAATACAAAAATAATTTGTATTTCCTCACCGCGTGGGAAGATGTTGGAGGCAGCATTTCGCACAAAGAACTTGAACAAGACTCCTCCATCCAACTTGGAGGGGCAGCACGGTGAAGAGCAGGAACCGGACGGAGCTGTCCTCTACCAGCGCCTCTGCCGCCTCCTCCAACGACACCAAAATCTGTAACCGCCCCCCCCCCCGCTTTACACTTTATCTTTTATTTTACGTATTTTCTGGAGTGGCACTCACGTTTCAATTTTTAAATAATAACCAATAATTTGATATTAATAATTGCAGTAAAGAGCTCGGGTTCGTGCCGTATGCCGACGCCGGAGCCTACGGTGGCAGTACGGACAATGGCGACGATGAGCCATCCGACGGCGAGCTGGGCCGTCCGTTCTTCGCGTGGGAGGGAAGCCTGGGCATGGCCTTCTGGGCTCTTCCCCCGCTCTACCAATACGCATGGACCACCCTCATTCCTCTCCTCCGCATTCCTCAGCCACAGCAACAGCTGGTGCGTGGCTGTTGTTTTGCGTGTGCCGTGCGTGCGTGTGTGTATGTCGTGCGTGTGTCGTGCGTGAAGGCTGACCTATTGGAACCATCCACCTAGGATTGGGGCCAGCAAGTGAACGACCTTTCAAGGGTGGTGCTGCTCATCAACGCCGACAACTACACGGCGTGGAATGTGCGCAAGCGGCTCATCACAGAGACACACTCGTCCATTGAGCAGGAATTTAAGTGCGTTTGACCAGACCACGCCACCGACACGTTGTAATCACACGCTTACTTATGGTGTGGCGTCGCCATGTTGATTACCAGGTTGGTGAACCTCGTTATGTCTAAACATCCTAAGAGCGGAGAGACCTGGGCGCACCGTCGGTGGCTTCTGCATAATCTCGCCAGCCACACCGACGGGCCTATGTCGCAGGTTCGGCGGTCTGTTCTTTACGCACATGCACACCGCACACGATACACGCACGACACACCACACACACACCGCTAACCACCACACGCACACACGCTTCCGCGTCTGATGTCTGCTTTTTGCCATTTGCCAGGAGGTGATTCAGGGCGACCTGGATGCTTGTCTTTCCGTGGCGCAACAATACCCCAAGAACTACCACGCGTGGACGCACCGCCTGTTGCTCACCCACACGTGCGCACCTCCTATCTTGCCCTAATCCTATCGCCCGCATCCAACTGACGGCTCTGTCTGGTGCTCCGGTACCGCCAGCATGGGCCTGGAGCAGGTGACCAAGGAGCTGCGACACCTGGAGACCTGGGGGAGGCGCTATGTGGGCGACCACTCCGGGTGGCACCACCGACAGGTACTCTACACTACTACTACGGGCGTTCACTCTTCTCGGTAGTTGCCCTGACTGGTCGCCGCATTGCGACACACATCGCGTCGCGTGGCACAGGCGCTTCTTCTGCGAGCTCTGCATGTGAGCGGATTTGTGGATGCGACTTCATCGGTCTATCGACCCGACCCGCAGCTCTACGCCAAACCCGACACACCCGCTCCACATTCATCGTACACTCCTCCTTCCCGCTGCTGTGTGCGGTCGTTGGTACTTTGATCAAGAATGAGCTCACCCTGCAAGTGACTACTGCGCAGGAGGGAGGAGGTGATCGGCCTGTGGCGCCGAGAGTTCTGGCTGTGCCGAAAGCTGATCGTGGTCTACCCGGGCCATGAGGCCCTTTGGTTCCACCGCCGCTTCGTCATGGACCACTGGATCAAGTACCTCCTGCCCCACTCGTCGGCCCTGACCGCCACCTTCTACGATCATCATCAACATCAAGAAGATGGTGACGGAGACGAAGAGGATGAGATCGGGTTCAGACCCGACGAGCGGGGCGAAGACGAGGAGGTGGTGTTGAGCCGCGAGGCGCGGTTCATCGAGCGGTGCTGCACAGACGACACACAGGAGCGATTCGAGGCACAGCGCGAGGCCGGCCGGGCCTATCTCGCCTGGCTGCTACACTTTGTGCTGCCCCACGATCGCCGCCTGGTGGTGGCGGGGCACGAAGAAGAAGCCCTGGACCCCACGCTCGGCCCGCGTCGTCGACATGCCTCGAATTCCTAGGAATAGGCCAAGTTTTCAGCATTCCTTGCTTTCCTTGCTGTCCCTTGCAGTGCCGCTTGGCCTTCCACAAGAGAACAAAAGGAGGGGTCAGGGTGAGAGTAGTCTGAATTGAGTTGCCTGTCGATGACGGCTTTGTGTATTGAACTGATAGTTGCTAGCCACCCGGGTCGTTTCACCAGGCGCGGGGCGGAGTGTGTGGTGTGGGCATCGCGCAGGTCGCCCTGCGGTCGTGTGCCAGCTCTCCGGTCCCTAAAGCGCGCGAGTGTCGTTTCTGGTCCCCGAGCTCCCTCTTGAGAGGGACTCCCGCTTAGAGATTGTCGGCTTCCTCAGACCTTCCCAAGTGCACTGATTGAGGTACCACCGCCGCTCTTGAAGAGGACGGTGGGCGTATGTTTGCACCTAACACAAGCTTCACCCTGACCCCGAACCACAACCCTGTCGTTGGCGCCTTTTTCTTCACCTCGCGCAGCCCGCACATACTATTGTGGGACACAGTCTGGATATCAATATAATATTATATTGTTGTGGTGAATAAGTTTCATCAACTTCACATTGGCATGTAGTGTGCCGTGAGGAACAGGTTGGAGCGACCACCAGCACCTCGTGGTGGCCATAGTAGAAAGAATTTCTTCATGATTTCTTGTGCCGCTGGAAAAAGAAATGAACGGAGAAAATGAACAATAAACGGCGCAGCTCCGCGTGAGTTCTTGTCTGCACGCACGACTGAAGAGATGGAGAGACGAGGCGGCCGTGGTGGCAGTCGAGGCGGTGGCAGAGGTGGGAGGGGCGGCGGTAGAGGTGGTCGAGGTGGGTTTGGTGGTCGAGGCGGAGGCAGAGGCGGCCGTGGCGGAGGCAGGGGAGGCGCGTACCGGCAGCGGATGGAGCGGCTGGAGAAGAACAAGGAGAGCCTGCAGCTGCCGGAGTCCCTTCAAAACGAGATCCAAAGAAAGGATGAAGATAAAGAAGGACAATTCAACGGTACGCAGATTTAATCTCATCTAATTCCGGAAATGTAAATTAAATATATAATATTATATTATATATGATGATTTAATGCAACATTATTTCTTCGTTCTCGTAATCTCTTCCTTTTCTAAATGTTATTTGTTTTGTTTTTATTTTTATGTGGCGTGCAGATGGCAAGCCCAAGATGGCCAGGCGGCGACCGGGGCTGCCGCGCAAAGAGCAGCGGAAGAAGGAAAGGGAGGCCCAGAAGCGCCAGCGCATCGAACTCCACGAGCGCAAGGTCACCGTACGGTGCTCCTCCTCCTCTTTCTTTTGTCCTCAACTCGTGGTGCGTGCTTCTCACCACACACACGCACACACACACACACAACGTAGATGAAGAAGGAGGCGCAGCTCAAGCGGGACGATACCAGCAATAGCAACGCCAACAAGAAGCGCAAGCGCGACGATTCGTCGGCGCGTGAAGCTCCTGCGGCGAACCGGCAGAGCCCGAGTGCCAAGAAGCAAAAGTCCAATGGCGGCGACAAGCAGGCCCAGCCGAGCAGCAAGAAGAAGACGCCGCAGAGGGAACCGAAGGCGAAGGTCAAGGAAGCGGCGACGCAGAAGAAGAAGGAGGTGACGAAGAAGAAGAAGGAGGCGGAGGTGTTGCCCTTCACGATGAAGCGTGACCAGGAGGATGAGGATCTGGCCTATCTCGAGGCCAAGCTGGGTCTCACCAAGAGCGGCGCCAAGAAGCGTCTCGTAAGCGAACTTGCCGACGATGGACTGGGCGGTACGCTTTTCGTGCTGCGTGTGCGGGCGTGCGTGTGCGATGACGTGTGTATGCGGTCGTGTGCGTGCGGTGGGCGGTGACTAACGTTCGTTCGATGGACGCCATTGCCTGCAGAGCTGCTGGAGGGCCTTTCCGATATGGACTCTGACGATTTCAGCGAGGACGACATGGCCATGTACAGGGACAAGGACATGGACGCCAGTGGCGACGACGACGATGTTGATGACGAGGACGAAGATGAAGAAGATGAAAACGAGGACGGCATTGAAGATGATGAGGATGATGATATTGAAGAGGACGGCGATGAGGGTGATGATAATGTTGATGAAGACGGCCAAGGTGAAGAGGAAGAGGAGGAGGCCGAGGAGCTTGATGAGGAGATCGACGAGCTGCAGGCCAAGCTCGAAGCGCTCAAGCAAAAGAAGGCCCAGCAGGCCGAGGAAAAAAAGAAGCTCGAGAAGCAGGTGGCCCAGCAGGACGGTAAGAAGCAGAAGGAAAAGGTCAAGGAAAATGGTCAGAATGCTGACATCACCACTGCCAAGACCGACGTCCAGCCCGCCACAGGTGCGCTGCCTCTCTCCATCACCGAGCTGTGTGCATCGGAGCTGACACGACACGACACCGTACACATGGACCGCACACATGGCACGCACCGCGCACACCGCACACGCACATGGACAGCTGCGGGCAAGTATGTGCCGCCGTCAATGCGCCAATCGAGCGAGGAGGAACGACTCAACCGGCAGGTGCGCGGTCTGCTCAACCGATTGACCCAGTCCAACCTCCACTCCGTCGGGACGCAGCTCCTCACCATCTACGACGACAACTCTGACATTCGTGCGCTCCTCCTTGTCTCGACGACACCGCACACACGACATGACGTCTCACTTTTCTCATCGTGAATGGTGTCGACAGTGGTGAACGAGGCGCTGTGTGCGACTCTGTTGAGCGACCTGGAGGGAATGCGGAAGGGCAGCTCGGCGTTTGTGCTCACCTACGCCGGCCTCGTGCTCTTCTTGCACGCCCAGCTCGGCACACAGATCGGTACGCGTCCCATTCTCAGCGCCCATGGGCACACACACACACACACACGACTCACTCCACATCGCACGTCAAGGTGGTTTCGTGGTGGAACGCGTTGCCAAGGCCTTCGAGGAGAGCCACGAGGACAGCAACTCCGAGGCTTGCTCCAACCACGTACGCTCTTCGATGCACAACAACGTTCATGTCGACATGCCGCCTATTCGCTGCGACTGAATCTTCTTCGTCCCAGGTGCTAATGCTGTGCCACCTGTGCGGCTTCGGCGTGGTGAGCGTGGGCCTCATTTTCGATTTAATGAAGCGCCTCCTCGACTCCTTCACTCCGCTCGACATCGAACTCCTCCTCGCCATTCTCACTCGTACGCTCTCACTCTTCTCTTGGCACACACCGCACACGCACTCATATGAATGAATGCTATGAATGTGGTGACAGACTGTGGGTCGCAGCTGCGACATGATGATCCGGCGGCGCTGAAGGAGGTGATCATGAAGGTGCAGACGAACGCTCTCCAGCTGAAGACCGCCGACGCCGGGGACGCCGACAAGGACGCGTCGAGCGGCTCGGCCAAGGCGGCCAAGACCACGACCGCAACGGCCGCCCAGAACAAGAGCCTCGAGGGCCTCCCGCCTCGCGTGCGCTTCATGCTCGAGACCATCTACGACCTCAAGAACAACAAAACCAAGTAATTAGTTCCTTCCTCATTTTTATATTTACATTTTACTACAAAAACTAACTAATTTCTTATCTAGGCAGGCGAGCGACGCCAACACGGCGCAGGTGAGCCAGATGAAGACGATGGTGAAGAAGCTTCTCAAGGGCAAGAACGAGGGCCAGGAGCTGCGTACGACGTGGAACGCGCTCCTCACTGGCAAGGGCCGCTGGTGGCTCGTCGGCTCGGCCTTTGCCGAGGTCCACTTTGACAAGCGGCCCATGAAGGGCGGCAGCAGCAGCGCCGGCGATGGCGACGGCGACGAGGTCGACGAGGCGCTCGAGGGCTACGACAGCGAGATCGTGAAGCTGGCGAGCCAGCAGCGCATGACGACGCCCGTCAAGAAGGCCGTCTTCTGCATCCTCATGTCGTCGGAGGACTACCTCGACGCCTTCGAGAAGCTTCTCCGCCTCAACCTCAAGAACAAGCAGGACCGCGAGATCATCCACGTTCTCGTACATCATTTCCTTCTTTTTCTTTCTTTCTTTCTCACACACACGCACACACCGCACACGCTAATCGCACACACCGCACACGTACAGATGCATTGCTGCGCGCAGGAGAGGGTGTTTAATCCGTTCTACGCGCATCTGGCGGCCAAGCTGTGCTCGTTCGACTACAACTACAAGTTCACCCTCCAGTACGCGTTCTGGGACAAGTTCAAGCAGCTGCCCAGCCTCCCCGTCCGCACCATCTCCAACCTCGGCATCCTCCTCGCCCACCTCATCGCCAACTTCTCCCTCTCCCTCTCCGTTCTCAAGGTACGCGACCGCACACGCACCACCGTACACGCACCACCGCACGCACCACCGCACACGCCTACACGCACACGTACGAACACGACCGCACACGCTAACGCACACGCGTGATGAAGGCGGTGGAGTTCTCGGAGCAGATGGAGGCGCATACGACGCTGTTCCTGACGTTGGTGGTGAAGACGCTGCTGACGCAGTTCGGGGAGGAGGTGACGACGAAGCTGTTCGAGCGCATCACCGGCACCAAGGAGCTGTTCACCTTCCGCGAGCAGCTGCTCCTCTTCCTCCAGACCCTCTACGCGCGCGAGAAGAAGAAGAAGGACGCCAGCCCCGAGAGCCGCCAGGAGTGGCCGCTGCTGGCCGAGCGGCTCAAGGCCGCCAAGCAGCTCTTGAAACGCAGCACTGACATTCTTTTCGAATAATGTTTTTTTCTTTTAAAAAATGAAGTTCAAAAAGGGGCAAGTGTGAGAAACCTGGGCCAGCGGCTGTTTGTTTTTCAGAGGCACACGTACAGGGCGATGGGCAAACTTCGCTGGGAGGCAAGCTGGAGAACATAAAAGCATAAAAAAGCGCAGTGGGAGGGCCAATCCTTCTTACCACACGCACCAGCGAAATGAAGTTTGCGGTTGGTGCCCTTCTTGTTTGCAGCCTTGTGGCGACCCTGGTCAACTCTCAGACGCCCACCTCGCCATCCACAAGGTTCCTCCAGCCATCCTTTAGTTTCCTTCAGTTGAGGAACTCACTACTCCCTGGGAGTAGTGCGGTGAACGCCACGCAGTTGTGTGCTTCGTTCAGCAATGTGAGCAACACCCTCGATTCTCTGCTCTATGAGTCGGGCGGTCTAGGGGCCGTGCTGGACGCGGAGACCAGGATTGATTGGGCCGAAGTGCAGACCTTCTTAGCCCCAAACTTCCACTGGGAGGACTACAGCACGGTAAGCTCTTCCAACAACAGAATGGTTCTTTCTAGTTGCGAACCTGACCACTTGTTCGGTGGAACAGTTCCCGTCATTTGGCAACTACACCAGTTACCAGGAGTACTGGCGAGCCCTCAACCGCAACAACCAGACCTTCCCTTTGATCGAAGCAGCCACGCTCCAATGGCGCTCCTGCGATCCGGTCAACAGGCGCCAGATCTCACAGTGGCAGGAGCCCTACGCTTTGGCGAACGACACCAGCGTGAGAGAGAACAGCACGTCCCTCTACATCGTTGAATTCGCCAACGACAGCCTGGCCATCACCCGGCAGGCCTACTGGACCTCTGGCAACCTCGTCAACCTCACCTTGAGGGCCGTGTAAAGAGGCACCTTTCAATGCACCACTCTCCCTGCGGCAAGAGGGTACAAGGTCGGGAAGGTGGTGCTCAAGTAGGAGGGGACAGTTGAAGGTCACCTTCGCCTCCAGTCAGTTCCGAGTAAGCTGAACAGCCCCCCCCCTTCGCACTTTTTCCCGTGTCTGTGGGCATCACGCCGGGTGTCCGCAGACCACTTGAGCCACTGTGTCCCGCTATGCAAACCTCAACTCGAGTGGATAATGCAGGAGCAGGCGGAGTGCACAACAACAGCAAAAGCGGCGGCTGGTGAGGCCTTCCTGGAGGCGGTGGCCGCTGGCGACGTGCTGCGCGTGCGGCAGCTCTTGCGCGAGCACCCGCCCAACCACGTGGTCGATGCTGTAGACCACCTTGGATGGTGCTCCCCCCCACTGCTCTATTCGAAACCACACCTCCCTTTTATTATAAAATAATTATTCTATATTGGGGGGGCAGGACGGGGCTGATGGTGGCGGTGGAGGCGCGCCACGTGGAGATGGTGGAGCTGCTGCTGGCCAGCGGAGCCGACCCGCACCACCGGTCGAGCGTCGACGGCATGCACGCCCTCCACGTCCTCGCCGAACAGAGCCAACGCCGCGTCTGCCGCGTACCTACCCCTAACCCCCCCCCGCTTGACCCTGTTCGACGTCGGTCTAGTTCATGTCCTCACACACGTGGCACTTGGCGAAGGCCGCAGAAAGAGTGCTGCTGCAGGCCTTGCTCGACGCCGGCGTCGATCCCAACGTGCCCACCACATCCAGCGGCGAGGTACACGCTGCGCTGCTGCTCGATTGTGTCAACTCACTGTTTGCAGTCGGCTAACATTGCCTCCGCCAGACGGTGGTGCACCTGATGTGCCTGCGAGGCAACATCGAGGGCGTGCGCGAGCTGCTCGCCCGGCGCCTGGTGGTCGACATCGACGCGCGCAACGCCCACGGCGACACCGCCCTCCACTACGGTACCCCCCCCCCGCATCACACTCGCGGTCTTCCTGGCCGCAGCCATTCTCATGTTCGCGGCCTCTGCATTCTCGGCAGCGGCGCGCAGAGGCCACGACGAGGTGGCGCGGCTGCTGGTGGCCCACGGCGCGTCGCGCGCGGTCGAAGGTCGCTTTGGCACGTCGGCCCAGGCGGCGATCGAGTTCGGACAGCACCACATCGTCCAACGGCTCCGCGCACTGGCGCTCCGCAACGAAGACGCTCAACAACTGGTCCTCAGTCGTCTGCCACCAGTACGCGTTGTTGTTATCGCCACCACACCATCGTCAACATGTGTTCGTTAGTCGATGCACCATAGCGATTCTTGCTGCTGCTGATGATGATGATGATGACGATTGAGAACAGGAGGTGGTGGTGCACGTGCTGTCGTTCGTGGCCAACGCGGACGATCTCTGTTCCCTTTCCATGGTGCCCGACGACATCCCATTACGCCCCTTAGCCAATGTTGGAAGTGTACACTTACTAACGGAAATGGTGCGGTGCTGTGGGGAACACTCGCGTCTCAGGCGAGCAGAGCGTTGGCTGCGGTGAGCCGGGACGACGCCCTGTGGAAGCCGCTCGGTCATCCATCGTGGGCCGACCACCACGCCCTCAGGTCGGTTGGCTCTTTTTACTCCCACGCATCGGTGGTGCTCACCGGTACCGGGTGCAGGGAGGGCAGCGCCTGGAAGGGTGCCTACATGCTGTGGCTACGCGCCGCCGTTTCGCAGTTCAGGCACGTGAATACACGCGACACGAGACACGCGACACGCGACACACACAGAGAGGCTTACCCACGCCCTTAGGAAACGCAACACCCACTCTCTCCCACGCAATCCAGCAACAACTGGCGTATACTCTGCCCAAGTGCTCATGCAAGGGGACTTGTACGTTTCCCCAACCATGTGGTGGTGAGTGGTTGGTGGTGTGTGTGTGTGTGTGTGCTAGATAATAACCCCCCCACAAGTGGAGTGGGCAAATCGGCAATCCTACGCCGCTACGTCCAAGGAGCATTCGAAGTGGCGCGTACGCCTTCTGTCACGCAATTCGAGCGCCGCCATGTGGAGTGGCACGACAATCGAATTGAGGTGCGTCTGCGCAAAATATCCGCATCGCATACGCTCACACCACACCACACTCACACCACACCACACTCACACCACATACTCACACTGGGCACTCACACCGCGTCCACGCGTATGATTAGTTGCACTTGTGGGACCCGAGCGGGCGCGAGCGGTTCAGATCGATCTCGCCGATCGTTTTCCACAACGCGCACGGCGCGGTGGTAGTCTACGACATCGCCGACAGGTCGACCTTCGACTGCGTCACACTTTGGATGGAGGAGATACGCAGGTACCCACAGACACACACACACACACACACACACTCTTTACAACTCAACGCAACACCAGGAAGGGCCCGGAAGGAATGGCCGTGGTGCTGGCGGGCAACAAGGCCGACCTGGCCTCCACAAAACGCGCCGTGACCGAACGCGAGGGCAGGTAGTGGCGCATAAGAACCATTTATTGATCTTTTTATACATTTATATATTATCTGTTGTTAATTAATTCTTGTTTCCTTTACTACGCAATGACATGACAGGCAGAAGGCGGAGGAGTTGAGCGTGGTTCTGCGAGTGCTCGGCCAAGACGGGCGAGGGCGTGGCCCACGTGTTCGACCTCCTCGCCGATCGCCTGCTGATGAGCGGCTGGCAGCGCGTGGCCCACATGGCCACACCGGCACACGTGCCCAGCGAATACATCCTCGCCCGGCTCTTCCCACACGTCGTCACGCCATCTGGTCCACCAGCACCACCCACCACCAGCAGCGATCCCAACCAAACACCAATAAAACAGTAAAGAACGAAGAGGCCTTCTGTTTGGCCCCAATCGCCATTCAAGGAATTATTTTAGCATGCTGACGGACCAAACAGAACTGGCCAAGACGAAGGACAGCAGAAGACGAAGGCAGTATGCAGGAGCAGGAGGAGTGCACAACAGCAGCAGAAGCGGCGGCGGCTGGTGAGGCCTTCGTGGAGGCGGTGGCCGCTGGCGACGTGCTACGCGTGCGGCAGCTCTTGCGCGAGCACCCGCCACACCACCACCACCACCACACGATCAACGCTGTCGACCACCTTGGCTGGTGCCCCCCCGCCCGCGTTCCTTTTATTCATTTACTTATTTTTCTTTTTACTGTATTTCGAACAAATATCCGAAATACATACGATTTTCTCAATTCATGGGGTGGGGGCAGGACGGGGCTGATGGTGGCGGTGGAGGCGCGTCACGTGGAGATGGTGGAGCTGCTGCTGGCCAGCGGAGCCGACCCGCACCACCGGTCGAGCGTCGATGGCATGCACGCCCTCCACGTGCTCGCCGAACAGGGCCAACGCGACTTCTGCCTGGTGCCAACCTACCCCTTTCACACCCCGCCCCGGCTCGTTCAGTTCGTGTCGTGTCGTGTCGTGTGTGGTGAACCTCGGCACACGCATTCATGAGTTACATTCCCCCCCCCCCAGGAGCAGAAGAAGCCGGCGGGCAGACTGCTGCTGCAAGTCCTGCTCGAGGCGGGCGTCGATCCCAACGTGCCCACCTCGTCCAGCGGCGAGGTGTGTGCTGCCACTCGCTTGTGTGGTGATCACTCACTCTGATTGCGCCCTGTTCAACTAATATTGTGGGGCATCACCAGACGGTGTTGCACCTGATGTGCCTGCGGGGCAACATCGAGGGCGTGCGCGAGCTCCTCGCCCGGCGCCTGGTGGTCGACATCGACGCGCGCAACGCCCACGGCGACACCGCCCTCCACTACGGTACCCATCCCCCCGCACGGCAGTCTGGCTGCAGCCGTGAGGGAAATGAGCTCACGTTCTCGGCAGCGGCGCGCAAGGGTCACGACGAGATGGTGCGGCTGCTGGTGGCCCACGGCGCGTCGCCCGCGATCGAGGGTCGCTTCGGCACTCCGGCCCAGGCGGCAATCGAGTTCGGTCAGCACCACATCGCTGAACTGCTCCGGAGCCTGGCGCGCCCCACCGAAGACGGCGCTCAACGACTGGGCCTGCACAGTCTGCCTCCGGTACGCGTCGTTGTTGTTGTCAACCCCACCACCCCCCACCACACCATCGCCCCCACCGCGATACATACATGCTTGTTACAACAACAGGAGGTGGTGGTGTACATGCTGTCGTTCGTGGCCAACGCGCACGATCTCTGTTCCCTTTCCATGGTGCCCGACGATATCCCATCGCACCCATTGAACAATCGGGAGAAGTGCACACGGCTAACATTCCCCGACAGGTGAGCCGAGCGTTGGCGGCGGTGAGCCGGGACGATGTCCTGTGGAAGCCACTCGGTCACCCATCGTGGGCCGATCACCACATTCTCAGGTTGGTTGGCCCAGGCAATACCAAACATGATGTCCCACACACACCCTCAGGAAAGGATACCAAACAACACCAAGCAGCGAAGGGGACGGATGGAAGGCGGCGTACATGACGTGGCTGCGCGCTGCCGTCTCGCAGTTCAGGCACGTTCTAGGACACACGACGACACGACATGACACAAACGCCACACGCGAGTGAGCGCAGGCTCACCCACGACTACAGGAAACGCGATACCCACACTCTCCCACCCAATCCATCAGCACCTGGCGAATACCAGGTCAAAGTGGTCATGCAAGGCGACTCGTACGGCATTTTCCTCACTTCTACCCCATCTCCCGGCTAGCCACGACACACACACGCATCACCGCGCACCCCACTATCGCACACGCACACTCACACTCACATGCAACACTCAAACCGCACACGCACAGTGGCACAGGAAAATCGGCAATCCTACGCCGCTACGCGCATGACCAGTTTGAAGTCTATCCTTCCCCAACCATCGGCGCGGAGTACGAGCGCCGCTGTGTGGAGTGGCAGGACAAGAGGATCCAGGTGTGCGTCTACGCACCACATTTGAATGACACGCGCTCACACACAACCGCTCACACCACCGCACACGCACGACCGATTGTGTGGTCAGTTGCAATTGTGGGACTCGAGCGGACCCGAGCGGTACAGGTCGCTGGCGTACCTCCGTGGCATGCATGGCGTGGTGGTGGTCTACGACATCGCCAACAGGGCGACCTTTGACAACGTCACGGCTTGGGTGGAGGAAATGCAAAAG
Organism: Acanthamoeba castellanii str. Neff; assembly: GCF_000313135.1. Taxonomy (NCBI): domain Eukaryota; phylum Discosea; order Longamoebia; family Acanthamoebidae; genus Acanthamoeba; species Acanthamoeba castellanii. The sequence goes on from NW_004457431.1 coordinate 24,259, forward strand.
TACGCTCTCATCGCCAATGAAAATAGCAGGCGGGATTGGTGCAACACAAACACGCAACACCAGGTACGGACAGGAAGGCTTGGTCGTGGTGGTGGCGGGCAACAAGACCGACCTGGCCTCCTCGACCAGACGCGCTGTGACCAAGCTCGAGGGCAGGTACTACTTGACATGTCACCAAAAGGTTCCTTTCGTTCACACACACAGCACACGACTATGACACAGGCGGAAGGCGGAGGAGCTGGGCGTGCTGTTCTGCGAGTGCTCGGCCAAGACGGGCAAGGGCGTGGCTGATGTGTTCGACCTCCTCGTGGATGGCCTGATGGGCGGCTGGCAGCGCGTGGCCCACATGGCCACTCCGGCGCACGTGCCCAGCGAAGCCCTCCTCGCCCAGCTCTTTCCACACGCCACCGCCACCGCCACCAATAGCAGCGCAGGCGCCAGCGAGCAGCAGCAGCAACCAAGGTGTGCCCTCCAGTGAGTGCTTGGCCTGGAGACATGGCGTTGCGGGAGGGAAGGAGCGAGAGAACAAGAACGAAATCGATCGGGAGATGTACAGCTTTCAGGTCGCCAGGTCTGGTGCTGATGTGTGGACCCGATCAGTTCAGATCGAGCAACGGCTACCGGTAGTCGCTCATGAGCGGCTGGCAGCGGGCCACACCGGAACACGTGCCCAGCGAATACCTCCTCGTCCGGCTCTTCCCACTCGTCCCCACGCCATCTGGTCCACCAGCACCACCCACCACCAGCAGGGACCCAAACACCGTTATAAAAAAGTTCCGGAGAAACTAAGGCGGGCTTCTGTTTGGCCCAATCGCCGTTCAAGGAATTAGTTTCTCTGCTCAGCCACACCAAGCAAAACCGGGCACGTCCGGCACAAGACGAAGGGCAATATGGAGGAGGAGCACTCAACAGCAGAAGCGGCGGCGGCTGGTGAGGCCTTCCTGGAGGCGGTGGCCGCTGGCGACGTGCCGCGTGTGCGGCAGCTCTTGCACGAGCACCCGCCACCCCACCACCACCACACGATCAACGCTGTCGACCACCTTGGCTGGTGCCCCCCGCGTTCATTTTATTCATTTATTTATTTTTCTTTTTACTGATTTCGAACAAATATCCGAAATAAATACGAATTATCTCAATTAT
>NW_004457431.1:25419-49921 GCF_000313135.1 Acanthamoeba castellanii str. Neff
GGGCAGGACGGGTCTGATGGTGGCGGTGGAGGCGCGCCACGTGGAGATGGTGGAGCTGCTGCTGGCCAGCGGAGCCGACCCGCACCACCGGTCGAGCGTCGATGGCATGCACGCCCTCCACGTGCTCGCCGAACAGGGCCAACGCGACTTCTGCCTGGTGCCTACCCCCGCACCCCGCCCTGGCTCGTTCAGTTCGTGGTGTGTGTCGTGTGTCGTGTCGTGTCGTATGTGATGAATGTCCACACACGCATTCATGAGTCGCGTTTCCCCCCAAGGAGCAGGAGAAGCCGGCGGGCATACTTCTGCTGCAAGTGCTGCTCGAGGCCGGCGTCGATCCCAACGTGCCCACCTCGTCCAGCAGCGAGGTGTAACATTGCGTTGCTGCCGCTTGTGGTGATCACTCACTCTGATAGCGCCCTGTTCAACTAATATTGTGGGGCATCACCAGACGGTGTTGCATCTGATGTGCCTGCGGGGCAATGTCGAGGGCGTGCGCGAGCTGCTCGCCCGGCGCCTGGTGGCCGACATCGACGCGCGCAACACCCACGGCGACACCACCCTCCACTACGGTACCCCCCCCCGCACCACACTCGCGGTCGGGCTGCAACCGTGAGGGGAATGAGCTCACGTTCTCAGCAGCGGCGCGCAAGGGCCACGACGAGATGGTGCGGCTGCTGGTGGCCCACGGCGCATCGCCAGCGGTCGAGGGTCGCTTCGGCACTCCGGCCCAGGCGGCAATCGAGTTCGGTCAGCACCACATCGCTGAACTGCTCCGGAGCCTGGCGCGCCCCACCGAAGACGGCGCTCAACGACTGGGCCTCCACAGTCTGCCTCCGGTACGCGTTGTTCTCACCGCCACCACCACACCATCGCCCCACCGCACATATGTTTGTTATTACAATGCACCACAACGCACAAGGTCAGTACTCTGACTATTGCTGTCAGGAGGTGGTGGTGCACGTGCTGTCGTTCGTGGCCAACGCGCACGACCTCTGCTCCCTTTCCATGGTGCCCGACGACAGCCCTCTCAGTTGAACATTATTTGGGGATTTTTTTTTCATACCAGAACCCAACAACAGGTGAGCCGAGCGTTGGCGGCGGTGAGCCGGGACGACGCCCTGTGGAAGCCGCTCGGTCACCCATCGTGGGCCGATCACCTCAGGTTGGTTGGCCCAGGCACCACTAGACACAATCCACACGCACACGCACACGCACACGCACACGCACACGCACACGCACACGCACACGCACACGCACACGCACCTTCAATGATACTCAGGAATGGAAAACGCAACACACACAACACACAACACCAAGCAGCGAAGGAGGATGGAAGGGCGCGTACATGAGGTGGCTGCGCGCTGCCGTCTCGCAGTTCAGGCACGTTCAATGACACACAACGTAAGACACACGATTGAGCATAGGCTAAGCCACGACCACAGGAAACGCGACACCCACACTCTCCCACTCAAGCCATCAACACCTGGCGACTACCTGGCCAAAGTGGTCATGCAAGGCGACTAGTACGGCACTTTCCTCATTTCTACCCCATCTCTAGATTTGGCTGTGACACGCACACCGCACACCGCACACCGCACACGCGTAGTGGCGCAGGAAAATCGGCAATCATCCGCCGCTACGCGCGTGACGAATTCGAAGCCCATCATTCTCCGACCTTCGGCGCGGCCTTCGAGCGCCGCTGTGTGGAGTGGCATGCCAACAGGATCCAGGTGTGCATCTACGCACCACATTCATAATATGACACGCGCTCACACACAACCGCACACACTACCGCACACGCACGTGATTGTGTGGTCAGTTGCAATTGTGGGACATGAGCGGGCAGGATCGGTACAGATCGCTCTCGCCGATGTACTTCCGTGGCGCGCACGGCGCGGTGGTGGTCTACGACATCGCCAACAGGTCGACCTTCGACAAGGTTGGGCGCTGGCTGGAGGAAACACGCACGTACGCTCTCTCTCTCTCTCTCTTTCATGTTGCCATTGGCAATCTGACCTCAATTCATTCAACGCGCACCACCAGGTACGGACAAGAAGGCTTGGTCGTGGTGGTGGCGGGCAACAAGACCGACCTGGCCTCCTCGACCAGACGCGCTGTGACCGAGCTCGAGGGCAGGTAGGTACAACTTGTCAAGTCAAACATCATTTTTCTTTATTTTTTCTTGTGTGACATGGGCACACATGGCAACGTTGACAATGACACAGGCGGAAGGCGGAGGAGCTGGGCGCGCTGTTCTGCGAGTGCTCGGCCAAGACGGGAGACGGCGTGGCTCACGTGTTCGACCTCCTCGTGGGTGGCCTGATGGGCGGCTGGCAGCGCGTGGCCCACATGGCGACGCCGGCACACGTGCCCAGCGAGGCCCTCCTCGCCCAGCTCTTCCCACACGCCACCGCCGTAACCAATAGCAGCGCAGGCGCCAGCACGCAGCAGCAGCCACCAAGGTGTGCCCTCCAGTGATTGGCCTGGAGACACGCCCAGAGGAGCAAGAGAATTCTGGAAAACGGAATACTGCAGGGACCTGAGCGGCTGCCCACCTTCTGTGTGTGGCTTGCAAATAGCAAGCCCAACAAAGATCAGGAAGGCCCAGCCACCTCACGTGGCTGTTATGGAGGGGACAAAAATTGTGGAAATCATGGGGCTGAGGAGGCAGAGGGTCTCAATTCATGCTTTGGATCTGTGCAATAGCTGGCATTAAGCCAGTTCATTGCATAAGATGCGTCCATGTTGGCTTGGTGGAAATCGACGTCGTACTGGCCCGGCAGCTGATCGTACGCCACCGCTGCGGGCGTACCGCGGGTGCGCGCCCACACATCGTACTCCTGTCGCACCTGCGTGGCAGCCACCTCGGGATCCATCTTGCCCCACCCACAACACATCGCCGTACTCACAACGTGGTGGATGATGGGTGTCGCGGCGTTGATCTTGTCAACTAAGCGGTGCACAAAGGAAGTGGGCAGGTGGCAAGGCTCGCTACCTGTTCGTAGACGCAAACGATTTCCATGGTGTGTGTGGCGCCACTCCTTACGCAGATGGTCTGCGCCATGCCGTATGTCTTCATGGCAGGATCGGCGGCCTCCCACGTAATGGCTGTGCCCTCGTTGGTCACGTCAAAGGTCTAGGCCCGACAGGGGACCTCGGCGTTTGCGACTGCCAGCCTTGATGGCTTTTTCCAGCATGCGGCCAAAAACAACGGTCCCGCCATTGTCAATGGCGCAGAGGACCTTGATGACGCAGGCCACCTTGTCTAGGAAGTCTTGTTCTCACAAGTGAGACTGGTCTCGGCCGCGACGTCAAGGCGGACGTCTACTTGTTCGGCGTCATCCTGTGGGAGCTCCTCACGCGCAAGTGTCCCTACGCCGACGACAACTTCATGAGCGTCATCACCGCCGTCATCGACGGCAAGCCTCGAACGTTGCGCGTGGTGTCGACAGGAAAAATTGGCGCCAATTTTCAATTAGCCCATTGGTTGTCCAATCGGCCACTTTTGCAGCACAAAAAAATTGAAAACTCCTTCTGTTGTTCTGTGTTGTCATGATGCTGCGCCTCACCACCGCTCTCCTTCTTGCCCTCTCCGTGGCCGTCTTCCTCGTCGCCTCGGCCGCTGCAGACAAAGATGATGACCATGAGCCTATCCGGCGCAAGTTCCTCGACTGGATGACGACCCACAACAAGTCCTACGCCAACCCGGAGTTGGCCCACCGGTGGAACGTGTGGCGCGAGAATTACCGCTTCATCGAGGAGCACAACCGCCAGAACCACACCTACAGCCTGAGCATGAATCAGTTTGGTGACCTCACCTTTGACGACTACAGGGCACTCTACACCGTCACGATGCTACCGTTCAACGCTTCCAATTACGACGTCCACAATGCCACCTCCTCCGGCCTCGCCCGTCGGAACGTCGACTGGAGGAGCCAGAACTGTGTACAGAGAGTCAAGAACCAGGGTACCATGCCCCCCAAAGAAAGCCCACTTTTTTCGCTGCCAATCTTACATGTAGCATTTCCAAGGTTCGTGCGGGTCGGATTATACGTTCGCCGCCATCGGCGCCCTTGAAACTGCCCACTGTCTCAAGCATCGTCAGCTCCTCGACATGTCCGAGCAGCATCTCGTTGACTGTGGCGGCCGGGGCTGCAGCGGCGGTTGGATGCAAGACATGTTCACCTACCTGCAAAAAAATGGGGGTGCTACAGCCCAGGCCGAGTATCCCTACACGGGAGCCGTCGCTCAGTGCCAGGCTCAGAGCAAAAGGAAGGTTGCGCAGGTTACGTCGCACAAGATGATACAGCGAGGTAATGAGAATGATCTCATGCAGGCACTCTCCACAGTCGGGACCATCGCCATCGCCTACAACGCTGGGACCCAAGCGCACGCCTACTACCGAAGCGGAGTTCTAGACGTCCCTGGCTGCGGAAATACTCCCACCCACGCCGTGCTGCTCGTCGGCTACGGTAACGAGGGTGGCAAGGACTACTGGCTCCTCAAGAACTCGTGGGGCACAAGTTGGGGCGAAGCCGGCTACTTCAAGTTGGTACGCGGCAAAAACATGTGTGGCATCGCCGATTGGGCCTCCTATCCCATCATCGCCTAAGGGACGCTCTCCTGTTATTATTGTTGGGAAAACACTCTGTGTACAATCCTTTTGCCGGCAGCGTTTGCATCATCGGGAGGGTCGCAACGGACGCGGCCACCTCCGGCACCGGCGTGCTGTGCCAAAGACTGCGACTTGGCGGGGACCTCGAGGGGGCCGCGGGGAGCCATCCCCTCTAGAAGAAGGTCGCCTGTCCGAATAGAGCAGAGCGAAGCGGGCCGCGTGCGCAGATGTCTGTCGTCCAAGGAGAATTCGAGGTTGATCTTGGACGACAGCAGGATGGGTGGTTCGAGCGAACGTAGGCTTGAACGATGTTGAGTGCGGCGTGCACCTCCTTGCCGCTGTCGATATCGGTGAACCGGTGCGCGAGCAGCCTGTCGCAGTGCGCGAGCAGCCTGGCGCCAGCATGGCCCAAAAGGCGTTCGAGGTCTTGTCGACTGGTTGTGGCAGCAGCATCGTCGGCGCACATACGAGGAACTGCGAGAGCGACGGATTGGCCGACACCACGATAGCCGATCCGATGGGGAGAAAGGGTCGACCGATGAAGTCGCGGTGGCCCAACATTCCCATGAGTTTTACACACTGGCTCTATGCCCGGCCCCATTTCGCGTCTGTAGGCACGGTCGATCCCGCCGTCGGACGGCGAGACAAAGGCCCTGTTGCGGGTGCACCAGCGCAGGTCTTTGATGTCACTCACCGCTGATGCCGGTGCCGTTGAACTTGGCGTTGACGTACTCGATGAAGTCGCTGTCGAGCGCAACGAAGCTGAGGGTCGGCGTGAACATCGTCGAGATGGCGACACCTGTAGTTGTTCGGCGGTAGCCAAAACAACGCAGTTTGTTGCGACCCCAATAATTTTGAGGCTCTCACACTCCTGTTAGCGTGTGCGTTTGGAGGAGCGTTTATTGGGGGAGCACCACAACGGCATTGATCGGGAATCGTCTGAAATCGGGAACCGCTCAGGTCCCCAAATCATCACACCAGCCCTGGCAGCCTGAAAGCTGTACATCTTACTCGTTTTCGTTCTTGTTTTCTCGGCTCCTTCCCGCCCGCAACGCCGTTGAGAGTGGCTCCAGGCCAATCACTCACTGGAGCGCACACCTTGGTGGCTGTTGCTGCTGCGTGCTGTCTCCTGCGCTGCTATTGTTGGCGGTGGTGACGTGTGGGAAGAGCTGGGCGAGGAGGGCCTCGCTGGGCACATGTGCCGGAGTGGCCATGTGGGCCACGCGCTGCCAGCCGCCCATCAGGCGATCCACGAGGAGGTCGAACACGTCAGCCACGCCCTCGCCCGTCTTGGCCGAGCACTCGCAGAACAGCGCGCCCAGCTCCTCCGCCTTCCGCCTGTCATGCCAACGATGTCGTGGCCGTGAATAAAAGAAAAATGATGATTGACTTGACAAGTTGTACCTACCTGCCCTCGAGCTCGGTCACAGCGCGTCTGGTCGAGGAGGCCAGGTCGGTCTTGTTGCCCGCCACCACCACGACCAAGCCTTCCAGCCCGTACCTGGTGTTGCGCGTTGAATGCAAGATCAAAAATCAGAATAAAACTGGCCAATTGGCTTGGAGAGAGCGTACTGGTCAATTTCCTCCAGCCAGCGCCCAACGTTGTCGAAGGTCGACCTGTTGGCGATGTCGTAGACCACCACCGCGCCGTGCGCGCCACGGAAGTACATCGGCGAGATCGATCTGAAACGCTCGGGTCCGCTCGTGTCCCACAATTGCAACTAATGTGCGGTTATGTGTGAGCGCGTGTCATATGAATGTGGTGCGTAGATGCACACCTGGATCCTGTTGGCATGCCACTCCACACAGCGGCGCTCGAAGGCCGCGCCGATGGTCGGAGAATGACGGACTTCAAACTCGTCATGCACGTAGCGGCGGAGGATTGCCGATTTTCCTGTGCCACTGTTGCGTGTGAGTGTGCGGTGTGCGATGGTGCGTGTGCGGTGATGCGTGTGCGTGTCATGGCCATTCAGGAGATGGGGTAGAAATGAGGAAAGTGCCGTACGAGTCGCCTTGCATGACCACTTTGGCCAGGTAGTCGCCAGGTGTTGAGGGCTTGAGTGGGAGAGTGTGGGTGTCGCGTTTCCTGTGGCCGTTGGTGAGCCTGCGCTCACGCGTGGGTGTCGTGTTGTCGTGTTGTCGTGTGTCATAGAACGTGCCTGAACTGCGAGACGGCAGAGCGCAGCCACGTCATGTAGGCGCCCTTCCATCCGCCCCCTTCGCTGCTTCGAGTTGTGTTTTGTGTTTTGTTTGTGTGGTCTGACGTGTGCCTACAACACGTGTGTAGTGGTGCCTGGTCCAACCAACCTGAGAATGTGGTGATCGGCCCACGACGGGTGACCGAGTGGCTTCCACAGGACATCGTCCCGGCTCACCGCCGCCAACGCTCGGCTCGCCTGTCAGAGAATGTTAGCCGTGTGCACTTCTCCCGATTGCTCAATGGGTGCGATGGGATGTCGTCGGGCACCATGGAAAGGGAGCAGAGATCGCGCGCGTTGGCCACGAACGACAGCATGTACACCACCACCTCCTGTTGTAACAAGCACGTATGTATCGCGGTAGGCGATGGTGTGGCGGGGTTGACAACAACAACGACGCGTACCGGAGGCAGACTGTGCAGGCCCAGTCGGTGAGTGCCGTCTTCGGTGGGGTGCGCCAGGCTTCGGAGCAGTTCAGCGGTGTGGTGCTGCCCGAACTCGATGGCCGCCTGGGCCGGAGTGCCGAAGCGACCCTCGGCCGCGGGCGATGCGCCGTGGGCCACCAGCAGCCGCACCATCTCGTCGTGGCCCTTGCGCGCCGCTGCCGAGAACATGAGAATGACTGCGGCCCAGGGCACACCGCGAGTGTGGTGCGGGGGATGGGTACCGTAGTGGAGGGCGGTGTCGCCGTGGGCGTTGCGCGCGTCGATGTCGACCACCAGGCGCCGGGCGAGCAGCTCGCGCACGCCCTCGATGTTGCCCCGCAGGCACATCAGATGCAACACCGTCTGGTGATGCCCCACAATAGCAACGAGCACAACAATTTAGTTATGCAGGGCGCAATCAGAGTCACCACACAAGCGAGCAGCAGCGCATATTATACCTCGCCGCTGGACGAGGTGGGCACGTTGGGATCGACGCCGGCCTCAGCAGGACTTGCAGCAGAAGTATGCCCGCCGGCTTCTCCTGCTCCTGGGGGGTGGAGTTGTGTATGTGTGGGCGCTGTTCGGCGAGCACGTGGAGGGCGTGCATGCCATCGACGCTCGACCGGTGGTGCGGGTCGGCTCCGCTGGCCAGCAGCAGCTCCACCATCTCCACGTGACGCGCCTCCACCGCCATCATCAGCCCCGTCCTGCCCCCCCCCCAAAATTGAGCTAATTGTGTTTGTTAGAAATAACTAAATAAATAAAAATGAACGCGGGGGGCACCAGCCAAGGTGGTCGACAGCGTTGATCGTGTGGTGGTGGTGGTGTGGCGGGTTCTCGTGCAAGAGCTGCCGCACGCGTAGCACGTCGCCAGCGGCCACCGCCTCCAGGAAGGCCTCACCAGCCACCGCCGCTTCTGCTGTTGTTGTGCACTCCTCCTCCATAATGGCTATTGCTTCGTCTTCTGCCGTCCAGGCCTGTTTTGTTTGGTCAGTCTGCACACTAAAATAATTCCTTGAATGGCGATTGGGCCAAACAGAAGCCCGCCTCTTCGTTCTTTCTTCGTTCTTTACTGTTTTCGTTTTTGTACTGTTTTTTATGTGCGTGTGCGTGTGCGGTGTGAATGAGACGCGGGAATCGGACGGAAACTCGATCCTAGTGGACGCCTAGCAGATCTGTTTGAGAAGGTAGTCGAACTGCCCCGGCCGTTTGAGGATGTTCTTGAGGTTGAGCGTGCCACGCCCAGCACCGACGTCACCGCTGGGGTTGAAGCAGAGCCGGCCGAGCAGGTCCTTCACGCAGTGGGCGTTCGTGAGGCGCCTGGGGCGTTTCTTGGACTTGATCTCGAGGGAGCGGTCGTAGGCCAGCAACCACGCGATGACGCCCGCGATGAAGGGCGCCGCCATGGACGTGCCTGAGGCGTATTGGTACCAGCACTCAGGCTTCGCGCCGGCGATGCCGGGCAGCGTGGTCTGCCCAGACGGAGGCGAAGTCGGCATCGGTATGATCCAGGTCGAGAGTATGTCCTCGCCTGGCCCAGCGGCGTCGATGTGGGCGCCACCGATCGAGGTGAATGCAGAAGCGCGACCGTGAGCGTTGACGCTGCCGACGCGGATGACGCCGGGGATGGTGGCCGGGAAGCGGATGTTGAACTGGTGGTTGCTTCCCGCGTTGCCCGCGGCGCAGACCACGATGATGCCCGAATTGATGGCTTTCTGAATCGCGTTGTGGAGACCCTCGTGGTACTTGAAGCCGCCGAGGGACATGGAGATGAGGTCCACGCCCTGCGCGATGGCCCACTCGACACCTCGAGCAACGTCCTCCTGCTTGACGTTTTGATGCTGGTCGGCAACCTTGGCCACGTAGAGCTGCACTCCGCACGCGACGCCCGAGCGTGCGCCGGCGATGATGCCCGCGCAGTGCGTACCATGGCCGATCAGGTCGAGGCACGATATCTCTGAGTCCACAAAGATTGCCGTCGCTGCTATGGCCCCTGCGAGATCCGGGTGTGCCCAGTTCACCCCCGAGTCGAGAATTCCGATCTTGATCTGCTTGAGCGCGGCCAACCGCGCAGCGTTCGACGCGAAGAGCTTCGTGCAGGCCAGCTCCCGCAGTCGCTCCGCTTCTGGCTTGTGAGCGGTGTAGAGCCTGGTTGGTTCCCCGAGGCTGGAGGGTGAATAGCGACGTCAGCCGGCCGGAGGCCTTCTTGGCGGCGTAGGATCTACTTACGCGGCAACCCCCGCGACAGGGCAGTGAACGGATCGGTGTTGGTCTCGTCGATGTAGACAATCTTCACCTGCGGGTACGAGCTCCGAAACGACTTGAGTTCGTCAGGCCCCTCGATGTGCACCTGCTCGAGCTTGGGCATGGGCGGCAGGTCCTTTGGCAAGACTGTCGCACGCGATCGATCAAGGTGTTATAGTATAGAGAGAGAGAGAGAACAAGAAGGTCTGTTTGATAGATGGTACCGTCGGTGATGAGCACGCGCAAGGCGTCCAAGGACACGTGGGGCACGTGCCGCAGGAAGACGTAGGGCATGGCCAGCACCTCGACGTGCGGGAAAACAGGGTCGGGCAACACGGCGCGCACGTACTCTACGTTTGACGCCGGCCACGCTCTCCGAGTTTGACAAGCGGGGCTCAACAAGACCTTGACTGCTCTTGGAGACCAAAGGCGCAGCATCCGAATCTTCTCCAGATTTGAGGGCGTGGGTGGTTGCGGGTACCACTCGGTGTCGCTGAGCTTCCAATCCAGCAAGTCGAGGTGTGGTGCGAGGTGTAGTCCCCTTTAGGTCTGTGCCGCATAATCACGCGCCATTCGCCGAGGGTAAGACTGGTGATGGCATTGGGCGCATTGTCGGCGTGCCGCGGGCTCGAGCGGTTCGTCTTCTCGTTGTCGAGATGCCCAACTTCCTCCTCGCCTTCGTCTTGTCTCCTCTTCATTGATTTGATTTGAGTTGCTTCCCCTTGCGTTCCGGAAGCTGTCGTTTTGCTGTTTCCTATTGGTTGCAATAATAGTAAGAAAAAATTCCTATTGGCCGCAAAATGTATGGGGAAGGCACTGCGTCAGGCAATGACACACTCTGCGCCGTCTTGTTGATGGTGTCCCTGTGCCGCCTGTCGGTCATTACGAGGTTTTGCTGAGGCCGACGACGAAGATGAAGCTTCACCGGCATCATGTGGTGGTGGCTGCTGGTTTTCATCTGTTGGCGAAGGAGAAGAGGAGGAGACGCGGGCGTTCATGCGTTCGAGCAGATCGCGCGCGGTGGCGCTCGCGGCCCTCTCCTCCTGCTCCCGCGCCTCTCGCTGGCGCAGGTCGGTCGGCAGCGGCAGAGGCAGCACTTGCTCCTTGTCGATGGCCAACAGCTTCGCTCCGAACGCGCTGATGCGACCTGGTGACTTCATCGCGTCCTCCTCCTGCACGCACGCGCGCGCACACGTACACACACACGCACACACACGCACGCACACACACACCGCACACCACACACATCGCAAGCGGTTGAGCGGGACAGATCGCGACTGAGAGGGAGGTGGAAGGCGCGTACAAGTTGGAGCTGTACGCCGATGCTGTGCCGCAGGGCGTCGTCGACGGCCTCACCGCTCCGCTTCAGCACCGCGCACCTTCGCTCCAGCTCTGTGTTGTGTGTAGCGCCATGCGTCGATTGTTGGTGTGAGTGAGAGTTGAAACCAGCCAAGAAGAAGATGATGATTCGAACAAGATGAACCACGCCAGAGACCTGTGAGTGTCTCAAAGACCTGGTCCAGCTCGCGGTCGAGGTCCGCGCACCAGCCTCGCCCATCCATCAGGTCCGTCAGCGCCATTCTGTCCCACAACAAATAAAATAAATATGTAAATAAAATAAACAAATAGTTTAAATCAGTAAATAGCCACATAAAACAATTATTGTTAAATTTATAAATAAATAAGGGTACCCGCAGGCCTGGGCTTGCTCGGGGTTGGGGTGGTGGTCCAGCCACGCGTAGAGCTCCCCCTGCACTCGCTCCCCCGCGTCATCTTCCTCCTCCTCATCATCCAGCAGTGCCCCGTGTGGCTCGCCCGCCGCACAGAAGCTTTCCTTGCTCCTCGCCCCTTCATCTTGCGCCATCATGGGATTGATGAAACCCCCACTCGGGCTCGGCCCGTAGTGCTCGCCATGCAGCGCGAAGAGGCGGGCGACCACAGCGCCCTGGCGCGCGGTGAGCGGCGCGCCGTCGCCCCACCCCAACCCCACCTGCTGGCGCTGGTGCTGCCAAGGCTCCATCATCTGTCAAGATCAACTCGTCGCGATCAGGACAGAAATAAAGAAATAAAACAAAAACAGATAAATAAATAAGGAAGAGATAACAAACTTATTTGTTGTGTCTTCGTTCGCGGCGGAGAGTTTCCTCCGTACAAAAAGAAGAAGAGGCACTCGCACCTCTTCATCACCCTCCTCCCTTTCTCTTTTTTTTTGTGTCCTTTGTTCGCGTGTGTCGTGCCGTGTGCCGTGCTGAGTAGATTCCGTTGCGCATCGCAGCTTCCCTTCGTTCGCCTATCTATACCCACTGCGCCCGCAGCCCTCGCTCGTTGCGACACGCGCGCGCGCGGCGGAGAGTGCGTGAGGAGATGATCGATCTTCTCCATCATATCACCACTCGAACTCTCCGTTGGCCCGGTTGAAGAGGTAGTCCCGCCCGTTCAGGTGCATCACGCCCGCCTTTAGATTACACTTTCTCTTGTTCTTGATGCGCGTCACCTGCGCACGCGAAGTGTAGAGCAGCAGCGTTCAGAACTTGTGATGCAGCACGGCACACACGGCACACCCACGACACGACACGACACGTGTCATACCTTTTCGAATTGGCAGAGGGCGATGTTGTCTGTGTCGGGCTCCTCTCCCTCTTCATCGTCCAAGTCCGATCCCAGATCCTCGTCGCCATCGTTCTCCTTCTTGATCTGAAGGTGGTCGTAGAAATTGAGCGTTGAGTCGCTAGAACTGAAATGAAGACACGGCAGGACGAATGTGTGTGTACCCCCAGGTCGTCGTCGCCATCGTCGTCATCGTCGTCGTCGCCGCCATCGTACTGGGGAAGGTTGCTGGGGTGCTGGGGTGCGGGACGCCCTCGTGCCTGCGCAGCTGCGGCAGCGGATGTCGGCTGCCTTGCGGCCGAGTAGGCCGCGAGCGAGTTCGCGCTCCACTCCTGCGGCGGCTGTTTCCGTACAAACCACAACAAACAGAAACAAGAGAGTTACAGATCGGGTTGACTGGTATGTATGTAGGAAAGACGTGTAGTGCAAGTAGTACCATGTAGGGCTGCGGCCGACCGTACTGAGGTTCGACTGGTGGCTCTTGAGGCTGTGGGTGGGAGTAGCCAGCCGCCGCCCGCGCCATGTGCTGTGCGTACGAGGGATTGAGGAGGAGAGCGCTCTCTGGCGGCATCGACGCCGAGTCGAGGTTGTAGGCGTTGTTGCTGTAGAAGTAGGCCAGGTGCTGGTTCACGTCGGTTTCGGCCGCGGGAGCCGCTGGCTGCGCGGCAGTGTCCGACTGGGCCAGCTTTGCTTCCCACACCTGGGCAAAAAGAAGAAAAGAAAATAGGAGGAAATGTAAATATGTGCGGAATGCGCGAAAAAGTAGAAAAGGAGTTCGCGAGCCGCAGCACAACACAAATCAATTTCATGCGATGATGGCAAATTTGCATTTGAATGATAGAGACTGGATTGGAAGGCCTTTAGTTGAGGCGCTACGCCGCGAGGCCTCGCGGTGTGCAAGAATTGATTGTGCGGGGTAGTTGCACAAAAGAGATCTGTGATCACAGCGTACCTGCTGCAGCTCTGCAAGGACTGATTCGGGGATGCCCTCGCTGAGAAACTCGTGCTTGATGTTCTTAATGACATCTTCCATCACATACTTGTAGACCGAGCTCGTGGAAGTCATCTCTCTCTCCTCCTGTGCACGCAATCTCTCTTCCTAATGTTTCTTCTCCCTGGACGCCCCCTTTCGACCGTCTTGTGTGGCCTTTTGTTTGCCGAAACTGAGCGTAAATAAAGGCCCTGCGGTCTGTCCCACAATGGCTGCGCGCGCATTTTTATGTCGACACTTGCACACCTGCTTCGCATTCTTGAATTGTAAAGCCATTTCGAATCTGCTTTTTGCATTATTCGAGCTCGGCCTTCTTCCTGTCTGGAACGTCGCCAAACCCAAGATTCTCATAAGCGGGCGATAACAAGTTATCGACATCTCGCTTTCGAGGAGGTACCTCTTTGTCACCCGCCTGGCTCCTCTTCCCGCTCTCGCGCTTGGTACCCGATCAGATTCAAAGCGTTTTGAATCGGTTCCATCTCCATCATCTCCATCTTCCCCCGCCTGCAATCTCTACGCGAATCGATCCCCTTTGTGCACGCGTGGAGCTTCCTCCTCACCGTCAAAAACTCTACAGAAGATCCGGTAATAAAAAACAAAGATGGGCTCAAGACAACGCAACGGCGGATCTTGTGGGCGATGCTCGTGCATCCTCGTTGTGCTGGCGGTGGTCGTCACCGTCGGCCTCATCGGGTGGAATTGGGCCGGCCACACGCTCACCGCCAATGGCCAGCTCTCGGCCGGCTCTTTTAACCCCTACGCGGCCGAACGCGAGGCGCTGGCCATGGAGCGCGCCTCGCTGGAGCAGGAGCGCTCCTCGCTCGACCGCGAGCGCGAGGAGCTCGAGATCGAGGCCGATCGCAACCGCAAGGAGGCAATCAAGCTCGACCACGAGCGGTCCGACGTGGAGCGCCACCGCTCCGACGTGAAGCTGGCCACGGCCGA
Source organism: Acanthamoeba castellanii str. Neff (assembly GCF_000313135.1). Taxonomy (NCBI): domain Eukaryota; phylum Discosea; order Longamoebia; family Acanthamoebidae; genus Acanthamoeba; species Acanthamoeba castellanii. The sequence goes on from NW_004457431.1 coordinate 39,445, forward strand.
CATCGAGAAGGACCAGGAGGAGCTGACGCTCGGCCAGGCCAAGCTCGAGAAGGACCGGTCCGAGCTGCAGAAGACCAAGCAGGCGCTCGAGGAGGAGACGGGCAGAGTGCAAGAGTTGCGCGAGAGCCTCGAGGAGATGCGCGAGCGGCTCTCGGCCGAGAGGGCTAAGGTAGACATCGACCGAGCCGCCGCCAAGGACCTCATCAACGCCGTCAAGAAGATGCAGGAATCGGGCTTCAGCAACGCCGAACAGGAGGAAGAAGAGGAGGAGTCCACAGATGCGGAAGCCACCGAAGACGAACCCGTCGAAGAGGAGACCGCCGAGGCAGAGGCAGAGGCAGAGGAGACCGCTGACGATGTCGGCGATGCTGGCGCTGACGAGTCTGCTGAAGAGGTCGACGACCAGTCGGCTGCGGAGGTCGACGACGCACCGCAGCAGACCGATGACGACGCGACGGGCGCTGAGGATGACGGCGACGCCGTCAACGAAGCTTCTGATGACGATGCGAACACCAACGCAGCGGTGGTCGACGACAACGACAATCTGGTGGAAGCCGCGACGCCCGCAAAGAGCGTCTTCGTTAAGAAACCGGTGCCTCCCTTGCGCGGCGGCTTGGGCGCCAAGCCCAACAAGATCTACGCCAAGCCCAAGGCCAAGGCGCAGCAGCCCGCGCCTCCTCCCGTGGTCCCGTCCAAGAAGAACACCAAGAGGAAGCCCACCAAGCAGCGCAGTGGCTGATCAATGCCGTCTGTGCGCACCACACACCAGCCCTCCACCCCGGCCTTGGTTTTTTTAAAACTTCAAATCAAAAAAATCAAAAAAAAATCAAACCTAACACGCCCACCACCTCTATGGTCTTTGGCCGCCTAACACTAGTGTAACACTACATCTAGTGACCACCTGATATACCATTTAGGGCACTGTATTGCTTTTTGGTATTTGCTTTCCTTTTCGGGCCTTGAGGCGCATGACAGGGTCGGTTCGCATGTCCACACGCCCAAACAGTGGTGGCACATGGGTCCCACACATGTCGGGATGGCGGCGAGGTGAGTCAGCTCTCTCGAAGGTCGTTGGCTTGTCCGTGTCTGGCTGAGCTTAGTCGGGCCTCCACGGTAAGGAGACAACAGAGGAAGACAGGCGAGGTGAAAGTTAGAGAGATAGGGAGGAAGAGAGAGAGAAAGAAAGAGGAAGAAGAAGATGGAAGCGGCATCGTCGATCAGGGCGTCGATGGTGATGATGGCGGTGTGGGTGTGCCTGGTCCTGCTTCTGGGCACGGGCCGAGCAGCCTCGCAGAGCGTTGAATCGGTCGACCCAGGCTTGGACGCTCCCTACGCCTCCGACTACAGCCTGTCCGCCCCCAACTACACGCGCCTTGCTGGCGGTACCCCCTCCTTTGCGGCCTGGATCGCCTTTCTTTGTGGACCGCTGCTGATTCACCATCTTGCAAAAGGCTCGCGCAACAACCTCGCCAACACAGCGTGGAACGCAGGATCGACCGCTTACATTTCGAGTACGTCGCGATTAATCAAATCAATCTTACGAACCAATCTCTTGCAACACAGCATTAATCCTCATCTTTGATTTCACCCCCCATCATTCAATTAACAATCCGATTGATCGTCTGCAGCGCTGGTCCCCCACGCATATGATGATGGGATCAGCGCCCCAGCCAGGTACTCCTGCCCCCCCGGGGTCTCCTTGTCCTTCTTTCACTGACGACTTGTCTGTGGTGCAGGCCAGACGGCCCCAACGCGCGCCTGGTCAGCAACAAGCTCTTCTCGCGGCTCGCCAGTACGGACCTTGCCCCCCCCCGCCGCATTACAGCTAACTCTAACACCTCCTCTCCTTCTCTTGAACAGAGTCCAACAAGCTGCTCACCAACGATCTGCAAACGATCTGGGGCCAGCTCATCGTGCTCGACGTCTGCAACACCCTGCGAGGTACCTCCACCCACCCTTCTTTTCTGGCCCAGGCCTGGCCCAACTGCCTTGTATCAACGTGACGCGTGTTGTGTCCGAACAAAGGGCCGAATTTGCTTGGTGCGCAGTACACCGCGTTGAGGGGAGGCCGCAACTACTCCATAGAACACTTTGGCGTCCCCATTCCCACCGGTACAGAACCTTCGCATCGGGGGCACATCGCTCGAGTACCAACACACCGGCTGACGCTTCTGTTGATGTGGTGCGGCGTGATGTGGTCTGTGCCAGACGACGTGTTTCTGAACCCGTATGCCGAGGAAGACCTGGAGTGCGCGGTGGAGCGCTCGGCGCCCTACCCGCCCACCATGGACGTCGGGCAAGTCCGCCAGCAGATGATGGACATCACCGGCTGGATCGACGCCGGCTGGCTCTACGGGTACACACAGTAGTGTCGTTGGTCGTTGGTCGTTGGTCGTGTCGTGTTGTGTGACTCACACACGCGGCGATGACCACAGCACTTCTGGCAAGAACGGTGCTGGGCCATTCTCCTGGGCGCAGATCCGCGAAGACAGCGGCGTATCGTGCAAGCTGAACAACGCCAAGTGGATGGCGCCCTCTCTGGTGCGTCCAAACTTATGCAACAATTGGTCGTTGTCGGCTTTCTCTGTCTGCCGAGCAGACGCGCCTGTGAGTGTGCGGTGTATCTGTCGCTGCTGACACACACACATCACACCCACAACACCGCACAGTTCGGTCTGCATTTCACGCCCGATTCGGGAACGACGCCCATCTGGAAGATGAGAGGTGACCTGCGTACCAACAAAACGCCCGATCTCATTTCACTTACCGAGGTTGGTTCATCCCTCTTCTCCACTCTGTGCGTGCGCGCGCGACGGTGTATGTTGCGGTGATGTGCCGTGTGCCCTTGCGTGCGCAATGAAACACCAACCTTGGCGAGGGGCCAAAACAAAAGGTGTTTGGTCTCGAGCACAACCGCCTGTGCGACGAATTCGCCGCGGCCCACCCCGAATGGGATCAGGAACGGCTCTTCCACGAATCTCGCAAATGGTACCCCCGCCTCTCCACCACGTTTCGCAATCTTCTCCACCAACCACCACCCACCACCCACCACCCACCACCCACCACCCACCATCGTCGTCGTCGTCTACTCAACGACAATGCGGACACTCTTGGAAAAAACAGGGTCATCGCCTACCTGCAGAAGATTTCCACTCGCGAATGGCTGGCTGCGGAGATGGGCTCCCCCCTCAACTCCACCCACTACAGCTTGTGTATAGGCCTACAGATCCTACCACCCCTCTACTGGTTGTTTCCTCACCCCCTTCACATACTCACCAAACCTCACAGACGGCTACGACGCCACGGTCGACCCGAGGATAGAGAATTTCTTCTGCTCCGTCGCCTTCCGCTATGGACACTCACAGGTGTCGTGCGTGTGTCGTGTGTGTGTGCGTGTATGTGTGTCGTGTCGTGTGATTAACCAAGTTGTATTTGCACACGTGCAGGTGAATTCCCACATTCCTCTGCTCAACGATGACTACCAGGAAAGCGAACTGGGCAATGTCCTCGTGCGGGACTGGTATTTGTACGTCATTGCCCCATCCCATGCCTTGCCAATGTTGAATGTGAATGTGGGAGAGAGCTAATGTCAGAGCATTTTCACTGAATTCAATCAGCGCCACCAAGAAGATGATGGACCTGGACATGGCCCCGTCCCTCCTGCGCGGCCTTACGGTCACCCGCCAGGGCCTTGTCGACACCTCATTTGTCGATGATCTGTACGTTACTTTCCACTTAGCGTTGTGCACAATTCAGATTAGATAGACTTATCATGTAGATATATGATAGATATATGATAGATATCTGTGAAATCTAATAGTAATGTTGTGCACACGTGTCCACAGCCGCAACTACATGTTCTCGTCGGTGGCGTTCACCCAGTTCCAACAACAGGAAGCGTGCCCGGACTTGGCCGCAACCAACATTCAACGCGGCCGGTACGCCAACGCGCTCCTCTCATAGTGCTGCCCGCGGGGCGCCCTGGAGACACTCACTCGCACACACCCTCGCCGCGGCGCAGCGATCACGGCATGCCAAACTACAACGCGGCGCGTGAGGCGGTCGGCCTGGATCCCGTCGACGCCTGGAGCGATCTCATTTCCGACGCCGAACTCCTCGTACGCCCCCGCCTCCCCGCCCCGCCGTTCTATCGAAAAGAAAGTTCTCTACCTACCCACATACGAGACCCTGGAGAGGCTCACAAGCATTGTATCGCTCGAATTTCCTCTCTCTCACACTTTACACAGGCCCTCGTCGAGTCGCTCTACCCGGATGGCCCGGACTCGGCCGACCCGTATGTGGGCGGCCTCCTCGAAGGTATATCCCCAGGCCGCACCTCTCCTAACGCCCCTTTGGTTGCTGTTGTTGTCGTTGTCGTCGTGGTCGTCGTTGTTGTTCTCATTGCGGCATGTTCCACAGAGCACGTCCCCGGAGCGGCTGTTGGAGCTCTCTTCCGAGCAGTCGTCATGAACCAGGTACGCGTGCGTGTCGCGCCATTTGTTGGTGTTGGGGAGGTGTTGTGTCGTGTTGCGTGTCGTGTCGTGTCGTGTGTGCTAAGACGCACATTGCCCCAATGTGTTCAGTTCGAACGACTGCGCAACGGCGATCGTTTCTGGTACGAACGAAAGGGCATGTTCTCTGCCAACGAATTGACTCAGATCTACCAAACGGTGCGCTGTCCTTGCCCCCCACCACCACATTCCACAACGCATTCCACAACACAAGCCCTGTCTTTGCGCGCATTCCTGTTCTCACCGGGAATCGGCGATGTGGGTCGTGTGGCTGATCATTTAAACCACACCGTGCGGTGGACGACCAGACTCTCATGGACATCGTCAACCGCAACATGAACGTCAGCAAGTGGGGTACCGTGCCCGGCGACACCTTCTTCCTCCGGCAGCGCTACCTCGCCAACATCGGTACGTTGATCATGCGTGTGCGTGTGCGTGTGCGGTGGTGCGTGTGCGGTGGTGCGTGTGCGGTGGTGCGTGTGCGTGTGCCGAAGCTCAAATCGCCGGTGCGGTCTCGATGCAGGAGGCGACCAGTTCTTCTCGGGACTGGGCGACTACGATCACTTTGTGGAGCTGTCCCCGGCCTACCGCCTGTCATGGACGCCCAGAGTGGCCAGCAACGAAATCGACCTCATGATCCAGGTACCATTCATTTTTCATCGCACACGCACGCACGCGCACGCACACGCACACGCACGCACTGATCGTGTTCTCTGTGCAGTGCCGTACCAGCGGATGGGTCGGTGTGGGTTTCAGCCCGGACAACGGCACCATGAAGAATGGCGACATCGTCGTGTGCTACCGGTCGGAGGATTATGGCTGGCAATTCCTTGATGCCTACGCCCTCGACGTCGGTGTGCCCACGGCCGACTCCACTTTGCCCGGCGGCACCAGCGACTTGAGCCAAACCTCCGGCACCTACGCCGATGGTGTCGTTACCTGCAAGTTTACCCGGTGCGTAAGTGTGCGGTGATGTGTGCGGTGTGTGTGCGGTGTGTGTGCGCGCACGCGCGCGCCCGTGCAAAGCTTGTGGTCTGAACGTCTGTGATTGCAGAAAGATCAATTCAGGAGACCAGTGGGACAAGGTGATCGGCGAGGGCTTCGTGAAGGTCATCTTTGCGTTCCACCCGACGTCCAACGAGCTCATCTACCACGGACCCACGCGTTCCTCCGCCGCGCGCCTCAACCTCCTCAACACCTGCATCGGCCCCAGCTGCCTGGTCACCACCTCCTCCAGCGACACCGGTACACTCCCGCCACACACTCCCGCCTCACACACACACACACACACACACACACACACACACACACACACACACACACACACACACACACACACACACACACACGACCGCACACGCACACGCACACGCACACACACATTGCTGATGAGTTGTTTTGTTGTAGCGGCGGTGGTGGGCGGCGTGGTGGGCGGCGTGGGCGGCCTGCTGCTGCTTCTGCTGTTGGTGCTGGTGGCCATCTTCTTCCTGCTGCTGGCCCGCCGGAAGAAGAAGGAGGAGAAGCTGCGCCTGGCCGAGCAGTGGTCCGACGAGGAGACCGACACGGAGATGGACGAATTCTCGGGCTCGGAGTCGAGCATGCTCCATTCGTCGGCGGCGGGCATGGCCATCCGCCGGCTCTCCATCACCGACCTCGAGACCTCCAACATCTCCTTCGAACCCCAGGTCAGTCGACTAGCCTGCGCCCCCACTATCGCACGCGTACGTCACAGTCTTGTCTGACAACCGCACACGACACGACACGACACACGCGCACCGCACACACAACATCGCACTACACGACACGACACGCGACACGACACACGATACAGGTGCTGATGTTCGGTCTGGGCAACAACGACAAGTGTCCGGTGGACAAGGAGGTGAGCGATGAGTTTGTGATCACCAACCACGGACCGACGCGCAAGTTCACCTTCTTCGTGCCCGCCGAGAACGAGAAGTTCACCTGCCGCCTCTACCCCGGTTCCGGCGTCATCAAATCGGTACAGCACCAAACCGCACACACTACCGCACACACCACACACCGCACGCGCCACCGCACGACACACGCTGAAGCGACCAATGTTGATGTGCCACGCAGGGCAAGAGTGTGACGATCAACGTGCATGTGGTGCTGCTGATGACGACGGACATCGAGCGCAAGATCCGATTCGATGTGGAGGGCCTCGGCTCCTACCTCATCTCCATCAAGCTCGTCGGCGAACTCTCCACCAAGCTCGACCCCGACGACATCGACATGCTCCAGCCCCCCATCGGTTCGCACACACCGCACACGACACGACACGACACGACACGACACGACCAACGACACGACACGACCAACGACACGACCAACGACCAACGACACGACCAACGACATGTGGCTGAAATTCTTCCGAAACGAAACCATCATAGGCCAGGGCTCGTTCGGCACGGTGTTCAAGGCCAACTACCGCGGACAGGAGGTGGCGGCCAAGCTGCTCAACTCCCAAATGGACAAGCGCCTCATCGCCGAGTTCCACCGGTGCGCCGCCGCCGCCACCTTAATCAAAAGCGTGCCACACGTCGCCAGCCGCCTTAACTACTACTACGCCACCTTAACTCATGACTGGGAGACCACGACAGGGAGGTGGACATGATGACGCGGCTGCGGTGCCCGTGGGTGATCAACTTTGTCGGGGCGTCGTTCGTGCCCAACAAGATCTGCCTCGTGACCGAGCTCTGCACGCTGGGCTCGGTGGGCGACGTCATCTTCTCGCAGCGCAACTTCAACTACCTCCTCGTCCTCAAGTTCGCCATGGACATGGCCAAGGCCATCTCCTTCCTCCACACGTACGTCTCCAACGCTGTGTGGCAGCCTCAGCTCAACACTGACACGTCATCGCGTGTCGTGCGTCGTGTGTCGTGTGTGTCGTGTGTGTCATGTGTGTCATGTGTGTCGTGTGTCGTAGGAACCGAGTGTTGCACAGGGACATTAAGCCGGACAATTTCCTGATTGTGGCGCTCTCTTCCAAGGCCCCCGTCTCGTGCAAGATCGCCGACTTTGGTACTTCCAGGTACGCACACACGACACTCGATGACGACACGACACGACACGACACGCACGGCTTACGATGTGTGCGGTGGTGCAGGTCGATCCAGCAGGCGCAGGAGTTCTTCAACCACACGGCCGCGCTGGGCACGCCCATCTACATGGCCCCCGAGATCCTGGACCACAAGCCCTACTCGGCCAAGGTCGACGTCTACTCCTTTGCCATCGTCCTCTGGGTTCTCTACACCAGGCACGCCCACCCCACTCACCGCACACACCCAATCGCACACGCACACACTCTACCGCACACACCGCACACGCGCGACCGCACACACCGCACACGCGCTCATGTGGGCGGTTGGTGTGCAGGAGGGAGCCGTACACGGAGATGAAGCGGGCGTGGGACATCCCGAAGGCGGTGCTCAAGGGCTCCCGGCCGCCCATCCCCGACCACTGTCCGCGGCCCTTCGCCGACCTCATCATCCAATGCTGGGCTCAGGACGCCGCCGACAGGTTCGCTTCACCGCACACGCACACACGACACGACACACGCACACATTGTAACACGACACGACACGACACGCGCAGGCCGGAGATGGCGGATGTGGTGACGCAGCTGGAGAAGCTGTTCGAGGAGGAGAAGGCGCTGAAGGGCGACCGCGACGAGGCGGGCGCGGGCAAGAAGGGCGCCGGCGCCAAGAAGCCGTCGGACCGGGCGCAGACGGCGCGCGGGCATGACGACGACGCGGCCGACGACTCGGACGAGCCCGCGGCCGAGGAGATCCGCACCGGCACCTGGGCCGGCGGCCGCAAGGGCATCGCCCTCGACGACTCCCCCGCCGTACGCCCGCCTGCGCGTGTCGCCTCGCGTGTCGTGTCGTGTCGTGTGCGGTGCTGAGGAATGTGAGAAATGTGTGTGAGTTGCAGGAGAGGGAGGAGAGTAGTTCGAGCGGGAGCAGCTCGAGCGATGAGGGGGAGTACGAGGAGGGGAGCGTCAAGGGCAAGGTGCAGAAGAAGCTGGCCTCGTCGATCAAGGGCAAGGGCAAGGAGAAGAAGGACAAGCGCAACTACACCGGCGGCTTCTAGAGGACACCGCACACGCACCGCACACGCCGCGCACACGCCGCGCATAGAGCATCTATGGCACACGACACGACACGATACCGCACGCACGACGCACGACACGCGCGATACCGCATCGCGAACGAAAGACAGAAAAAAGGAGTTCATTATTATTATTGGCTGTTTTCGGGGACGCGCTCCATGTCCTGCGTCAGGAACGACCCGTGGTTCATCAGCGCACCGATCCAATCTTGCTTGTCTGCACACCGCACACGCACACACCGCACACACCGCACACACCGCACACACCGCACACACCGCACACACCGCACGACACACGCCCGCCGCACACGCAGAGTTTAGGAGGCGAGATGGTGAGAGGGGGGAGAGGGGGGGGCGTACCCTCTTCAGAGTCGGTGTAGAGGTACCACTCGCGGGCCGGGGTGGAGATGGTGAAGCTGGTCCGGGCCGCCGGGTCTTCGGTGACGGCGGAGAACTTGAGGTCGATCTTGCCCTTGGCCTTGGTGTCCTGCGTGGTGGTGTAGTAGTAGAGGGTCGAGTCCTTGAGCACGAACCACCGCGTGCGCCACGACATGGGCCCGGTCTGGCCCTTCTTCTGCATCCACCCCGTCTTGGTCGGCTTCGACACGCTCGCCACCGACTCGCTCTGCCACCACCGCCACCAGATGAGGGGGCGGGTTGGAGGGGGCGGGAGGGGGCGGGAGGGGCTGGAGGGGGCGGGCGGGGCTGGAGGGGCGTACTCGGCACAGCATTTGGGAGCGTTTGACCCAGGTGACGTTGAAGGTGGCCGGAAGCTCCTGCAGCCACGGCTCGCCGTCGATCTTACACGGCAGCGGCGGCGAGTCGGGCTTGTACGTAATCTCCACCGACTTGCCCTGCGCTATCCTGCATATCGCACACGCCCACCGCACACACCGCATGAACCGCACACGCCCACCGCACGCGCCGAACCGATGGTGAGAAATGGCGGCGTGTTGGGACGCGAGGGAGCGCGGACGTACCGCACGCCGGTGGCGAGGCCGGCGCCGATTTGGCTGAAATGGAACACGCTCCGGATGCCGATCAGCTCCAACTGCCCGTCGTTCATCGACACCACATCGAATCGCTGTGTGTCGTGTCGTGTCGTGTCGTGTCGTGTCGTGTCGTGTCGTGTCGTGTCGTGTCGTGTCGTGTCGTGTCGTGTCGTGCGGCGAATGTCAGAAAAAGGAGAAGACCGTGAGAGGGGGTGGGGTGCTGCGTACGTCCTCCTTGGTGGTGCCCCACAGGTTGAGGCCTCCGGCGTAGGAGGGCAGGTTGAGCAGAATGAGGCCCTCGATCTCCGGCAACGGCACCGGGATCCCGTCCACCTGCGCTCACCACGTCAGCCCGCGTTGAAGGGGGCTGAAGGGGGCGGGCGGGGGCGGGTGGGGGCTGGAGGGGGCGGGCGTACGGAGAGCTCGAGGATTTTGTCGAGGGTGGCGGAGGCGAAGAAGGGGGCGCTGATGGCGTCGGTGAGCATGGCCTTGGCGCCGAGGCCGGCGTACCACAGCTTGTTGATGCCCCGCGTGGCGAACAGGAACGGCGACCCCTCGCGCTTCTTGTGGAAGTCCAGCGCCACACGCGCGTCCGCGAACCCTGCGTGCGTGCGCACACGCCCACCGCACACGGGTGAGCCGATGGGCGCGCACGGTATGTGCGGCGAGCGTGTGCAGTGGGCGTGTGCGGTGGGCGTGTGTTACCGAGGGAGAGGTAGTTGTTCATGCAGTGCTCCTGGGTCTCGGTGGTATCGCCGCTCTGCGGGTCCACCGTGTTGATCTGCACCTGCCATCTGTACTCCCGCAATCAGCGCGTGCGGTGTGCGCGTGTCGTGTCGT
>NW_004457431.1:49942-114120 GCF_000313135.1 Acanthamoeba castellanii str. Neff
CGTGTCGTGTCGTGCGGCGTGTGCGGTGGAGGAGTACCGGTCGAGGTCGTTGATCTTGCTCTGGCGCACCTCCTGCAGGATGGGAGGCACCTTCTCGCCGGCGTAGCCGCCGCCCCACCCCAGCACGCGCGCTGCCCAATCCCGCACCACACGACACGACACGACACGACACGACACGACACGACACGACACGACACGACCAACGACACGACACGACCAACGACAGGCGCGTGTAAGAACAACCGCACACGACCGACCGCACACACGGTGAGGTACCGATGTCGTTGCCGGTGCCGAGCGGCAGGACGGCGACGGGCGGGTTGGGATCGAGTCCCATCTTGTCCATCGTTTCCTGCGTCACCAGTACTCTCAGCTTTGCAGCTCTCCGTGTGCGTGTGCGTGTGCGTGTGCGGTGGTGCGCGTGTGGCGTGTGCGGTGCGTGTGTGCGTACAAGGATCCATTTGCCGGTGCCGTCGCCGCCGCACGCCAATATCTTGAGGTTGGGCAGCTCCTTGAACTTTTCCAGCCTATTATTATTAAAATGATTAATAAATAACATTTAAATAAAGTACATTTTCCCAAATATAGATAAAATAGAAATAATATAATAATAAAAACAAATAGATAATAAAAAGGGGCGTACGCGGGGCGGGGGCCTTGGTTGTCCTCGAGGAGGTCGATGACGTGGTCGTGGGGCAGGAGGGCGCGGAACTTGGGGAGCAGGGCCGCCCCCTGCCGCCCGCCGCTCTTGCTGTTCACGAAGACCAGCAGCGGATCCTCATGATGCTGCTCGCCACTTTGCTGTGCGTCATCTTCACCGGACTTGCCCTTGCTCGACTTGCTCGACTTGAACATGTATTGTCTTGTCTTGATTATTTCTGATTTATAGATTATGGATTTATATGTTTGGTGCCTTGTGTGGGTAATGGGAAGTAAAAACCCAACACACTCTTGTTTTAGTTTAAAATTATAAAATAAATTAAAGGGTTGTAATTATTTGCAGTAAAAAGAGGGCAAATAAATGACCTTCGGCGGATTTCTCTTCGCCTTTGTCGAATTTCTTTTCCATTTCTCCTTTTTTGTTTACCTTTTTATTTTTGTACCCAAAGATGTCGAGCTTCGATCCGACCACAGATGAGGCGCTGGTCTACGGCCTGCCCCTCAAGGTGCACCTTCCCTTTTGGCTCGCTCACCACTACTTCTTGTATTTATTAGAAATTGATTTATTATTTAAATCCATTTTTTTTGTTGGGGGGTGGGCGCAGGCGCGGTGTCTCGTGGCCCAGGCGGGCGAGACGGAGAAGAACTGCTTCCTCGTAGGCTCGCTCAGCCTCCGCGAGGAGAACGAGGTAACCCACCGCACACGCCGCACACACACACACACACTACCGCACACGCCGCACGCACTCGCACGTCGCTGGAGCGCCAACCAACAATGTGGTGCGTGCGTGCCCACACAGTTGCACCTGATCGAAGTGAAGGAAGACACGGGCCGTGACCATCTCGACGTGGCCTGCACCGGCCACTTCAGCCACCCCAAGGTGGTGCCCAGACCGCTCGTGTGTGTCATGTGTCATGTGTGCGGTGCCACCCCGTGGCTGACTCGTCATCGTGTGCCGTGCCATGCGTGTCGTGTGTGTGTGTGTGTGTGTGTGTGGTGAGTGTAGGAGATATGGCACATCGCGCCGTCGCCCTCGGACCCGCTGCTCCTCTACACCTGCTACAACACCGGTATATATTCACCACGCTATTATATTATTTAATATTATATCATACATATTAACTGTTTATTCTTTATATCGTTATTTGTGTTGGGACATGTGCAGGCCAGAACGAGTTCCGTGCGTCGCTGTGGCGGATCGACGACCAGACCCTGGTCGAGACCTCCCAGCTCGCCCACAGCGAAACCATCAAATGGTGCATAGCACTGCACACGACACACGACACGACACGACACGACACGACACGACACGCGGCTGATTGTGGTGCGATGGTTGGGGGGGGGAAGTGTCCTGTGGCACCCGGTGGAGGACGAGGAGGAGAGCCGGATGGTCCTGTCGCTCGACGACAACACCATCAAGCTGTGGGACATCGAAGCCGGCGGGTCGTCGGCCAAGGAGACCGGCACCATCACCCTCGGTACGTGTGCGGTCGTGCGATGTGTCGTGTGCGGTCGTGTGCGTGTGCGTGTGCGGTGTGTGCGCTGACTGGAAAACGAACAGGTGAGCTGCAGAGACTGACCACGGGCTGCTGGAATCCGAACAATACCAATGAAGTCGTGGCCGCCAATGACACCCGTGTCCAGGGCTGGGACCTCCGCTCCCTCAAGTACGGCGCTCCTGTCCACGCACACGCACACGCTAACGCCGCACACGCTAACGCCGCACGGCACACGGCACAACACTCACGCAGGGAGACGTTTTCGATACCGAAGGCGCACTCGCACTTTGTGCGGGACCTGGACTACAACCCCAACAAGCTCTACCTCATCGCCACCGGCGGCGACGACTGCTACGTCAAGTTTTGGTACACACCGCACACGCACACGCACACGACACGACACGACACACACACACACACCACCGCACACGCACACGCACACACCGCACGCTCATATGGGGGTGCAGGGACACACGGAAGAGTCAGGAACCGTTGAAGGTGGTGAAGGGCCACTCGCACTGGGTGTGGAACGTGGAGTACAACAAGTTCCGGGACCAGCTCGTGCTGTCGTCCTCCACCGACAGCTCCGTCAACCTCTGGAAGATCGCCACCCTCTCCTCCTCGTCGGAGCCTCTCGGCATCGACGACTACCGAGACCCGGCCGACACCGCGTACGTGCCGTGTGCGGTGTGTGCGTGTGTGGTGCGTGCGTGTGCGGTGTGTGCGGTGCTGATGTGTGTTGGGTGCAGAGGGAGGGAGGACTACCTGATCAAGAGTTACGATGTGCACGAGGAGAGCGTGTACTCGGTGGCGTGGGGCTGCTACGAGGCCTCGCCCTACGTCTTCGCCTCCCTCTCCTACGACGGCCGCGTCGTCATCAACCAGGTGCCCGAAGAGGAGATCGCCCGCATTCAAGACGAGATGTAACTGTTGTGTGTGTGTTGTTTGTTGTGTGTGGCAATAATAACCTTACATACATACTTGAGATAATATAACCTTTAGAAGCAACAAACATTCTCTTCCATTACAGTGTACTGTGTGCTTCATGATGAGGTGAGACATTGATGTGTGAGTGAGAATGGAGAGGTAGCAAAAAAAGTTGGGTATCTTCTCGATTTTGCGTGTCATCCTTGCGCAGGGGCCATGCTAATCTTCTCTGTATCGTTCCAATTTTAACAGATGGAGCCTCCCTTTCGGGAGGTCCGATCATGAAGTGCCTGCCTGGCGCCTTCTTGAACCACTCCTGGCCGGTCGTCTCCTTCGCTTGTGGGACGAAAAAGGAGCGGACCTTTCCTAAAATAGAAAAAAGAAATGAATAGGAAATCAGAAACGGAAAAAGAAAGATAAAGCGAATAAGAAGAAGAAGATGGAGAGCTTGCCACATGCGGTGACGAAGATATTTGGTGGGTCGCCGGGCTCGGGGGCTTCAACGCTGCACCTAGGGGGGAGGAACGAAGCTGTCCTGCAACACAAGCAGTCGGTCGACATGGAGGCGGCGGATGAGATGTACGGCCCCAGGAGCGATTGCTTCGTGTTTGAGGCCTACCCCGAGGTCAAGAAGGCCTTCATCAGGCGCGTCTACCAGATCCTTGTTGCCCAGTTGGTCCTCACCGCCGGCGTCATCTACGCCATCCGCAGCCTCTACAACATCGATAACACCATCTCCTTCTCTGGCGACCAAGATGCAACCCCCATCAGCTGGCAAAGATGGCGAAGCCGTGGGGCCGTCGATGGAGGCCCTCTCCAACCTCTTCTGGTCGGGCTTCCTGGGATCCATGGTCACCCTTACCATGCTCCATTTCGTAGCGCGTCGCCATCCCCACAATCTCGCCGTCCTATTCGCATTCACCTTCTTCGAATCGCTCCTCCTCTCATCGGCCCTCGTGTTCGTCCCCGCGGGCCTCCTCTTCCGTGCGCTCCTCACCACCACAGCCGTCTTCATCGGTCTCATCCTCTACACGCTCGAATCCAAGGCCGATTACTCGTTCCTTCGATCGTACCTCGGATCCGCGCTGTCGATCATCGTCGTGGCCGGCTTCTTCCAGCTGTTCTGGCCCATGGGCTCCGCCATGGACACCGTCTACACCTGGTTCGGCGCCCTCGTCTTCTGTGGTTTCATCATCTACGACACCTGGCGACTCCACTTTCAGGTATGGCTCTTCATCATCACTGCCTTCTTCTTCTTCTTCTTCACCAGCACAACTGTGAGTTGAGAGTGTTGCTTACATTCGTGCGTGTGCGTGTGCGTGTGCGTGTGCGTGTCGCGCTGATGTGATGATGAATGACCACACAGCTCAAGCCCGATGAGTACGTGCTCGCGGCAGCCAGCCTGTACCTCGACTTCATCAACCTCTTCCTCCGCGTCCTCCACCTCCTCTCCAAGAAGAAGTGAAGCCACACTTCTCTCTCTTTCATTCTCTCCTCCTTCAGCCGTGTACAGACCACACCAATTCAAATTTAAATATAAATACATATAAATATTTTATTTATCTTTGTTTTGTAAAATGCTTGATTATAAAAAGAGAAATAAATGGAGGCGGAGCAAGCGGGAGGGCCGTGGGTGGGGGTGTCGCTCATGCCCCACCCGCAGTACCGTCGCGCCATCCAACCGCTGCTCGACCAGCACCTCATCGACGCCATCGAGTGGAGGTGCAAAATCGAATATAAATACATAAAACCGATATTTATATATAAATATAAATATAGATAATATAAGAGAATATAATTAATTCAGAGTGGTGGGGTACAGCTGCGACATAGGGTGGGGCATGGGCGGGCGACTGCCGGCGTGGGTGGTCGACCTGCTCGACCAGTTCGGCCGGGCCGGGCGGCTGTTCGGCCACGGCGTCATGTACTCGCCCACCTCCGCCATCTGGGAACGACGCCAAGCCGCCGTACGCACACTCCCTGCCACCCGTGTGTGCGGTCGTGTGCGGTGGTGGCTGAGTTCTGTGCGTGTGTGCGGTCGTGCGTGTGCGTGTGCGTGTGTAGTGGTTGAGGTGGCTCGAGCGAGAATGCGAGGAGCGGCGCTTCGGCCACATCACCGAACACTTTGGGTTCATGACCGCCGGCGGCGCACTCGAGGGCTGCCCCCTGCCCCTCCCCTTCACCCCCGGGTACGCTCCCTTCACCCATCGATGCTGACGTGGCACCACCTCACACACGACACGACACGACACGACACGACACGCGCAGGGCGGTCGAAGTGGGGGTGGATCGGCTGCGGCGCATGCACCGGGCGGCGGGCGGGGCCACGCCGGTCGGGCTGGAGAACCTGGCGCTGGCCATGGGGCCGGCCGACGCGGCGGACCAGGGGCCGTTCCTGGCCGCCGTGCTCGAGCGCCTGGGCGACCAGGGCGTGCTGCTGCTCGACCTCCACAACCTCCACTGCCAGATCGTCAACTTCTCCCTCTCCGCCCAAGACGCCATCAAACGGTGCATGTCGTGTCGTGTCGTGTCGTGTGTGCGGTTGTGCGTGTGCGCTGATGTGTGTGTGCGTGTGTCGTGTGTGCGTGTGTCGTGTGTGTGTGTGTGTGTGTGTGCGGTTACAGGTACCCACTGGAGCGGGTGCATGCGGTGCATATCTCGGGCGGGTCGTGGTGCAGGCTCGCGTGCGACCCGGAGGGCAGGCCCTTCCGCCGGGACACCCACGACGGCGACGTGCCGCCGGAGATCATCGACGAACTGCTGCCGCTCGCCCTTCGCCTGTGCCCCAACCTCCGCGTCGTGGTCCTCGAACGGTGCCCTCCCCTCTCCTCCACCTCCGCTCTCGCCCACAGGCCCATCTCACTCACTCTCGTGTGTCGTGTCGCGCTGTGTGTGTGTGTGTGTGTGTGGTGCGTGTCGTGCTGTGTGTCGTGTGTGGTGCGTGTCGTGTGTGGTGCGTGTCGTGTGTCGTGTATTGTGCGCGCAAGGCTGGGCGAGACGATTCGATCGGAGGCGGACGCCGAGCGGCTGCGCGAAGACTTTTGTCGCATTCGGTCGGTCGTTCGCGACTTCGCCTCGGCGCAGCGTGCTCAGAGCACGGCAGGAGCAGCAGCGGCCGCCGATGAGAGCGCAGGCGGCCGTGCCACCGCTGAAGCTGACCACCACAACAACATCAACGCCACCACCGCCACCGACGACGACGATGGTGGTGGTGATGAGGCCGCGTTGGAGTCTCCGCCGTTCGAAGATGAGGAGCTGGGGCGGTACCAGGCGGCGTTCTTGCGGCTGTTCGTGCGGGACCTCTCACCCGAGCAGCTCCTCCACCAACTTCGCGCCCAACCCGAATTCGCGCCATTCCAAAGTACGCTCCCCTCTCGTGCGTGTGCGGTGGCGCGTGTGCGTGTGCGTGTGCTGTCGTGCGTGTGTGCGACTGACGCGGCGGCAGAGTATGTGGAGGGGTTCGACGTGCGGTGTGTGGAGGTGGCCTCGGTCCTGGTGCGCAAGTGGGTGCGCTTCGCTCGGCCAAAGGCGTACGAGTCCCGATGGCGACGGCCGCGACCCGACAGCGAAGGCGAAGAAGACGAGGAGGAGGAAGAAGAGGAAGAATACGCAGAAGAAGACGGGGAAGGAGGCGATGGTGGCGAGTGCGATGTGTACGAGTCTTCAGAAGCTGATGAGTGACGTGGTGGGCTGGGCGTGGATATAACTTAGGTGGTTTATTTTGGGTATCTCTTGAGCGAGACGCGCTGCGTTGTGGCTGCACGGCAGTACATCAGCCCAACAAGACGACACCAAAACGATGGTGGTGGAAGGGCGGCGTAGGTTTGAACAGTTGAGAGAGAAGGAGAGAGAGAAGGACGTGGAGAGAGATGTGTGTACTCCCGAGAGGCGTCGAAGGAGCGCGGCCAGAAGAGGAGAAGAGCGTAGGAGATGGATGGATGACCTGCTTACTTGGACTTCTTGTTGAGCTTCTTCCTCTTGAGGCCGTCCTCAAAGTTGAGCTGGATGAAGCCCCAGAAGCCGAAAGGCACGAGGAGCGAAGCAACGCTCAGGAATGAGAAGATGCCCCAGTGGGCCTGCATAGAAAGACGCCGCGCGTGGCAATCAATTAGACTCATAGATCCGCGTACGAATGAATGAATGGGGAATATTGGCGATTGTAGCCGAAGTGGACGTACGAGGTGGGAGCCAGAGCGGACCTCACCCTCGCTGGAGGAGAGGATGGGCAGCGAACCGACACCAGTGGAGATAGAGATCTACACAGAACAAAATGATAAATGAGCAAAATGTACAGGGCCTCTCGAAATTGAATTCGGGAGGGGGGGATGGAGAGGCGTGCCTGGAGGGGACCCTTGGCAGTCTCGCGGTACTGGACGTAGCCAGGGAGAGCCCTCACAACGGTGTTGGCAACGCCAGCCTTAGGCTGGACCACGAAGTAGTGTGACACATTCTGGCCACTGCGAATGATCGGCAGATTAGGCCCCATTTTCAGTGTCCAAAGTTTGGTGATGTGGGGAAGCGTACGGGGCGATCTTGTCCCAGGTGGCGGTGGGAATACCGACCTTGACGTCGAAGTTCTTGAGCCAATCCTGATCGAAAAGCTCCACATCGTACGCGCTACTACAAAAGCGAAAAATTTCAATGAGAGGCTCAATCAAGAGCAGCTCTGCGCGGCTCTATCAAAGAGGAAGGGGGATGTACGTCTTGCCAGTGTTGAAGATGTTAATCTTCACCACAACAGCTCGCGAGGAGAGGATCTCGGTGTTGGTGAGGGTTTTCCGGACGAGGAGTTCAGCATTGCAGAGGGAGAGGAGGAACACCAAGCCCACCACGCAGAGCAGGATTCTGTGCAGCATTTTGGTTTCGCGAGATCTCGGGAGGAAAGATGGCTGAGCGTGACCTCTCTTCTTTCAATCTTTGCTTCGTTGTGTCGCGGCAGTCTCGCTGACGACAAAGTCAACGCAGGTCGCGTATCACCACATACCTTACATTCTCGCTTAATATATTTGTTGAAAACGATTTCGTTTGCGAAGCAGATTTGAAAAATAGAACTGTTCATGAAGATGACGCGCGAGCTGTACAGAGGAAGAGGAGAAGAACGCTCAGGTGGGCCTGATGAAGTCGGAATGCTCGGCGAGGTAGAGCCGAAGCAGAAGGCACACAACCAGAAGCACCAACGAGCCCGTCACGAAGAAGCCCAGCACGCCGGCATCATCGGGTCCTTGTCGTTGGCTACCGCCGACCACAGCCGCGGCCACCACTTGACGCTTGCGAGCAAACAGGCCACGGCACAGCGCGAGCAGACCGTCGCGCTCCACCTCCAAGCTCTTCACCTGAAGCTGCAGCTCCTCCACCTCGGCCTTGCTCGGCCCGGCCGCCGCATCGAGCTCTAAAGAGTTGGCCGCCGCGGCGAGCTCGTGGGCGAGTCGCGACTCGGCGTCTCCTCGCAGACGGACCTGGGCGACCTCGAGCTGGTCCCTGATGGCCCGCTGCTGCTTCTCGCTCTCGGCGAGTGCGTGCTGGAGCCGCCTGGTCTCCTCGGCTTCGCGCTCGAGCCGCGCCTGGCTGGCCTTGAGCTGGTCGCCGATCGCGCGCCGCTGCTGTTCGCCGTCGGCCAAGGCGCGCTTCATCATCATCAACTCTTGCTCCTCCTTGTTGTCGGACATGGCCGGCCTGTGCTGCAACTCTGCGTTGACGCGCTCGAGGTCCGTGCACCTTTGCTCGCTGTCGGCCAGGGCGGCGGTCAGACGCTGCAGCTCGTCCGCTTCGCGCTGGCGCCGTGCCTGGGTGGCCTCGAGCTCCTCTCCAAGCTCCCTGCGCCGCGCGTCGCTCTCGGCCAGCGCGTGCTCCAGCCGTTGGCGTTCGCCTTCGGCGCGCGCGGCTCGCTGCTGGCTGGCCTCGAGCTCGTCGCTCTGTGCCTGCCTCGCCGTGCTCGCTTCGTCGAGCGAGCGACGCAGCCGATCAATCTCAGCCTGGAGCCGTCCCTCGCTCAGCGCAAACTCGCCGCGGAGGCGCTGGCCCAGCTCCTCCTCGCGCCTCGCCCGCTCCTGGCTGGCCTCGTCGAGCTGCGCCCCGGCCTCCCGGCACTGCCGCTCGCTTTCGGACAGGGCCTGGCTCAGCCGCTGCAGCTCCTCCTCGTTCGCCCGGACCAGCTCACCGCGCAGCTGCGCCTCACTTGCGGCCAGCGACTGCTTGAGCTGCTGGAGCTCGTCCTCGACGCGGGCGGCTCGGTCTCGGCTGGCCTCGAGCTCTCCGCTGAGCTGCTCGCACCTGGCCTCGCTCTCGGCCACGGCCTGCTTCAGCTGCTCGAGCTCCTCTCCGAGGGCTCTTCGCTCCCGACGCAACGCCGCCACCTCCTCCCCGTGGTCGTCATCGACCCGATGAGGCAGAGCAGCAGCAGCAGCTCTCTCCGCCTCGGCCTCGTCCGCACGTTGAAGGGCTTGACGCGCCGCCTCCTGCGCGGCCTGGAGCTCCAGCCGCGCCTTGTGCAGCTCCTCCTCTACCTCCTCCACTCGGGTCCGTGCCTCCGCTCGCTGTTGCTGTTCCTGTAGAAGCTGCTCAGCGGCGCTCTGCCGAAGGGCAGCCAGCTCGTCACGCAGGGCTTCTGAGACGACGGCGTGCTCGAGGAGCTGGCTCTCGCTCGTGGCCTGGTTCCGCTCGCGCAGAGCGTCAGTCTCCTCGCGCCACCGGGCTTCCGCCTCGCCATAGGCTGCCTCGCTGCGCCTGAGGGCCTCGCCGACTCGCTCGAGCTCCTCGCGCTGCCGCTCGCACTCGGCCAGGGACCGCTTCAACTCAGCTTCAGCGGCACTCTTAGAGTCGTGCAGCCTGGCGAGTTCGTCGCGCAAAGACACGATCTCCGCCGCGTGTGGGTGGTCCTCGCCGGCCTCCGTGTTCGGGGTCACCGACGCCGTGGCCGCGTCCGTGCGTAGTCGCTCCAGCTCGGCCTCCATGGCGCCCTGGGCGGTCCGCAACTCAGTCAGCTCTTCGGCGTGCGCTCGTTCTCGGTCGCGCTCCCTCTCGCCCGCCTGCCGCAGCTCGGCCTCGACCTCGGCGAGCCGCGTCTCGCTGCCGGCCAGCGACCGCCGCAGCTCGACTTCGATGGCGTCTCTCTGCCGAAGCAGCTCGGCCAGCTCCTCGGAGTGTCGCTGCTCCTGGCTGCGCGCCTGCTGCTGCAGAGAGTCGAAGCTCTGCTGCAGGGCAGCGATCTCCTGCCGCTGCGCGTCGCTGTCGCCCGAGGCGTCCTTAAGCCGCTGTAGTTCGGTCTCGAGAGCGGCGTTGGCGTCGTGCAGCTTCGCGCGCTCGTCGTTGAGTCGCGCCTCCTCCTCGGCCGCCTTTTCCTCGGCCTGTCGCAGCTTCTCATCGAGCGCTCGCGCCGTCGCCTCGCTCTCGGCCAGGGCGTGGTTCAGTTCCGCCTCCGCGGCGCTCCGCTCCTCGGACAGTCGGGCCAGCTTGGCCGCCTCCTCGCCGTGCCGTCGCTCCCACTCCTCCGCGCGTTGACGTAAACCTTCGAGCTCGCCACTTCGCTGCTCGTCGCCTTCGGCCAGCGACTCTTTCAGGCACTGCAGTTCAGCTTCGACGGCGCGCTTGTTTTCGTTCAGCGTGGCGAGCTGGTCGCTGAGCCGGCGTTCCCGCTCACCGGCCTCCCGTAGCAGCTCTTCGACCGCCTGGCGCTTCGCTTCGCCCTCGGCCAGTGAGGCCCGCAGCTCAGCTTCGAGCGCCTCCCTCTCCTCGCGGAGCTTTGTGAGCGCCTCGCCGTGCCGCAGTTCATTCTCGGCCGTCGTCTGTTGCAGCCTCTCGTACTGGCTCTGCAGTGATTCGATCGTCTCACGCTGTTCTGCGCTCTGGCTCTCGGCCTGCGCCAGGCTTGCCTCGAGCGCGCGCTTCTCCTCGTTAAGCTTGTATATCTCCTGGGTGCCGAGAGCCTCGGTGCTGGCCTGCTGCTCGAGTTCATCGATCCTCCGGCGTTGCTCGACGCTGTCGGCCGCGCTCTGTCGCAGTTCGGTCTCGATGGCACTCTTGTCCTCATGGAGTTTTTCTAGCTCCTCGCGGTGCTCACGTTCCCGTTCGCCCGCCTGCCGGCGCAGCTCGTCGATCTCCTCGCGCTTGGACTCGATCTCGCCCAGCGCGTGCTTCAGCTGCTCCTCGATGCCCTCCTTCTCTTCACGCAATCGGGCCACCTCCGAGTCGTGCTTGCGCGCCCATTCGCTTGCCTCCCCGCGCAGCTCTTCACAACTCTGCTCGAGGGTGCTGATTGCCTCGCGCAGCTTCGCCAGCTCCGAGTTGTGCTGCCGCTCCAGCTCCTGTTCGCGCTCGCCCGCCTGCGCGAGCAACTCCTCGCGTTGTCGATCGGCCTCGGCCTGTGTGATGGTGGGTCCCTTTCCACGCGACTCTTCATCCTCGGCCTTGACACCATCGCCGGAGACGACCATCAGCGATTCCACATCGCCATCGTCGTTCTCGCCGTCCATTGGTGTGCCTAGCTCAACAAGCTCATCCGAAAGCGACTGTGTGGCGCGAGTGCGTTCGCAACGATTAGTTTGGGCCTTTGTTTTGTGCGTACTAGAGGGACAACAAGCAGGCCAAAGCGTACCTGAGCGTCCAGCAGGAGGGGCATAGAGTCCATCTGAGGGAGCGACGAGCGCTGGGCCAGGGCGTTAGCCTGTTCGAGGGCTCGAGTGAGATTCTGCCGCTCGAACTCCCACGCCTGCTGCCTGGCCTCGAGATCCCGCTGGAGCTCTGCCAGGCCGTCTTCGCTCGCTTTCAGGGCCTGCCGACTGAAGGTATGAGCAACATAACTCGGCATTAAAACGCGCCCACAAGTCACCCACACGAGCTTGTACCTCTTTGAGTTGGTTCGTTTCTTTGAGCTGGTTCCTCAGCGTTTTGATCTCCTGCTCCATGGTGTTGATCTTGGCTTCTTTTTCGGGCAGCAGCTCTTTCGCCTTCGTCAGTTCCTCTGTTTCCCCGCCGTGAGCGGTCGCGTGCGGTGTCAGTTTAGTGCCGCTACGGCCAATAGGCGTGCAGAACGTGTGCCAAGGTGTGCGTGGAGTCGCGTTGTGTAGAGGATATTCGTACTTCGCTCTTCAGTATGGATCTTGAGCTGTTTCTTTTGATAGGCAGTCGTTTTGGTCAAGACGTCGATCTTGTTCTCGAGCGCTGTCACATTGTCCTTGAGCTAGAGAGAGAGAGAGGAGGAGGAGGAGAAGAGGAGGAGAAGAGGAGGAAAAGTCGGGCCGAGTCGTTCGCTGGTTAGCGCGGGAGCTCAGGCGGTGAGGCGCACACGACAAATGCAATCATCAGGGGAAAGAGGGAGCAGACCTGGGCTTCCAGATCTTCTTTGTCCTCGTTCAGCTTGGCGACGCGCGTCTGCAGCCTGAGTATCTCCCTCTTGCTGGTGGCCCGCTCGCCCTTCAGTTTCTCCTCGAGCTTCTTGTTCTTGGCGTCCAGCTTCTTGCTCGCCTGCGCTCAGGGGTGGTTTAAGGTGAGACTGGCTGCTAGTTGCAGCAAGGGCGAGGAGATGAGGGCAGTACTTGAAGCAACGTATTGACTCGAAGCTGCAGCTCGGTCTCCCCGGCGTCCGCGGCCGGTGGGTCTTCGAGAGAGTGGTCGATGGAGCTATCGAGCTCCTCGCTCGTGTCTACGAGGTGATCGTACGGGTTGTTGCCTTGGAAGCTGTCGTCGCCATCCTCTAGACTTTCGCCATCATCGTTCGTCTCGTCCAGCTCGCCATCAGATTCGAGATTCTCGCCTCCCTCCTCACCGTACATCCCCAGGAACTGCTCAATCGCGGCTTGAGGAACGCTGTTGCAGTGCAAAAGAAATGCTATGAGGTGGTGGGCAGAATAATAAGAATGATGCTGGACTGCCGCGTACCGTCCTTCTTCATCTGTAAAGTCATCGATGAGATCTGCCTGCTCATCTTTCATCCCCAGGTCACGCATGAGCGCCATAAACTGGGGCTTGGGCAAATAGCCATTGCCTGCCGTAAATGTGCGCAAGATGTGCGTGCGAGGCGATGGTGGTTCCTTTTCGATGACCTTCCCATTTCCACTGCTCCCATATCCAGGGAAATCCTCGCCCTCATCTTGCTCCTCGCGTTGGTTCACGTGCGTGGCACCGAAGTCTGGTCGTGGCAGCCCCTCGTCTTCGTCCAGCTGCCCTTCCCCTCTTCCTTCGTCCATCTTCGATCTGCAGGCTACAACAGGTAAAACTGTAGTTTCGTGTCTTCCCGCCAAAAAAGTGTGTTGCCCTGGCACCTTCAAGGGGGTGGCTAGGAATGGCGAGCTTTTTGAAAGACACATGTCACACCACATAGCATTGCATCTCTCCTGTACAAGAGGCGTCTTCCTCTGCATCCATTCCTCCATCAGCGCGTTCGATCGTTTTCCTCTGTTCATCCGGTCATCTCGCTTTGCTAAAATTAAATCCGCTGATATCCCTCGATTACTGCGGAGGCAGAGTCGGGAAGCATTGGGCGAAGGTGTTCTTGGGGTGCTTGTTGTCCGCATGCTCCTTCAGGGTCTTAGGGTTCGACGTGCACAGGAATGTTTGCTAAATCGAGAAAGTAGGAAATTAATCAGTTCAGATGCGACTTGCTCATCTCATGATCAAGCACGATCGTGCAATTAGACGAGGAGATGGAAAATAAATCTTACCTTGCAGACGTTACAGATGATGCTGAGGGCCTTTTCGTTGGACTTGAGCTGGCTCGACGCCGTCGAGGTCGCGTTCTTCTTGGCATTGCGCTCGCGCTTCTGCGCGGCCTGCTGAGCATTACCCTTTCCCATGTTGTTGGTGGAAACGTCTCTTTTCGAATCGGTGAGAGATGGAAATAAAGGATGATGATGGAACCCAATTCGGTCTTTCTCGTTTCACCAAGGAAGGGAGCGGAAAAAATGAAGAACATCCGGAAATGAAAGAAAAAAAAGAAAAATAAATGGACCAGCACACAGTACCACTACGGAGGTGGTGGGGTGGCATGCTCTGCCACGCGAGGTCGAGGCGATGGTGCTGGCTCACCTGCCGCCACTACACGCCCTGCGGCTCGCCACCGTCTCCTCGTCATGGCACAGCGTACGCCTCACATTTCCCCGCGCTACGCGGTGGCGACTTACTCACACCGCAGACTCGCCCCCACAGGCCGTAAGGACGGCCCACGTCTGGCGCGAGTTGAAGTTCACCAGCGGCCGGGTGTGTGCACGGTTGTTGAACGAGCACCTGGGCCGTCTGTGCATCTCCTTTGGCACCGCGGTACGCACACAGACTTCCGCTCAGGGCACGCGCGCTTGTGCACTCACGCTCACACCCATTTGCGCGGTGCAGGTGAGGCGAGCTGAGTTGCATGGGCTGCAGCTTGTGACCAATCGAGGCGTGGAGATGCTGCTGCAGTGGTGCCCGCACCTCCGGGCGCTCAGCATACGGAGCTGTCCGCACGTGACACCCGAGGCACGCACTCGCCCGTGTGCACTCTGTGAGGCCTGGTCTGACTCTATCGTCGGTTGTGTGGTGCGTGCGTGTGTGTGTCGTGTGAAGGTGGTAGGATTGTGTGCTGAACATGTGCGCGAGGACTTCGAAGAGTTTCGATTGAAGGCCAAGTGGACCAATGCTCTCAGCCTTCGCGTGCTGGGTCAAGGTACAACCTTCGGGCCGAAGTGCTACTGGCTCTCAAGGCTGGCGTGCTGCTCTGTTCACACCTATGGCTTGCGCCGCTGCCTATACGTTCGCCAGAGTGGATGGCCGGCGTGCAAAAGCTGGTCACCAAGTGCGGTCCGCGCCTGCGGGTGTTGGCCTTGGAGATGCAGGTCAGCATGATCGACGTCGCTGCTGTTGTGCAGCACATCGCCCAGCAGTACGTCGGCGTTGAGAGCGGCGCTGCCCAGGCTGGCTAACTCGCATCTCACGGTGCTTCACGGTGCTGTGGCTCACTAGATGCGGCCCGCGGTTGCAGGAGCTCTCGCTGGACGAGATGGCCGACAGCGGGATGGAGCTGCTCGCGCGGCACTGCCCCAACCTGGAGACCGTCAACTGCACGACCGGCATACAATGCGTAAGCGACTCCATGCCGTTTCACACAGGCACCAGCACTATGCGGCGTTGTTTGACCAAAGCGCGCACGCGCACAGGGCGATACGTCGGCGTTCGCGAGTATATGCGAAAATGCGGCGTCGCTGCGAAGCCTCTGCTATCTGAGCATTCCCTACGAGCATCTCCCGCAGCTGACCGCCACCGCGGTGTTCACGCGGCTCGAAACGCTGGAGTTGGATGGGAGTGACGACAGCTGCCAAGATTGTGACGAAGACGATGACCGCGACAAGCTGACGCCGGCTACGATGCTCTCGGACCTGTTCGGCAGGTTTCCGCACCTGACGAATCTCGGCCTAACCAACTACTCTCTGCCGGCGACGTTCTTCTCCGCGTCATCGCTGAGCGCCACGGCTACGGGGTAGCCACCCATCACACTGACTCTCGTGTTCCAGTCGCTCGTGCTCAGCGACACACACACACACACACACACACACACACACACACACACGATGTTGTGTAGATTGACATCGCTCAACCTCGAGGGTTCGTCGTTGGCCAAGGTGGACGTGGAGGCCATCGGCCGGGAGATGCCGCATCTCGAGGAGATCAAGGTCATGCAGTCCACCTTCGACGACGAGCTCGTCCAAGCCTTTTGCCGCGGGCACGATCGCCAGCGCTCGCGGCTGCGCGTCTTCCGGGTCGACGGCACCGAAGTGAGCGCCGACGGCGTCAAGGTTCGTCCGTTCGCCGTTTTCGCCGTTGGCTCGACTTTCACAGCCTGACATCGTCATGCTTTACACACACCAGATGCTGGTTGACGCTTGCCCGCGGCTCGAGTCGGTGGGGACGTACGGGCCGCACTTGACGACGGACGAGAAGCTCGCCGACTTGGCCAGTGCGCGATGGTCCACGCTGAACCTCACCTTCTGGCGGGGCGCGGCTGTCACTTCGCAGGTGCCGCTCTGCACGTCGTGCGACACACGACACGACACGCACCACCGCACACGCCCGCGCGATCATCGCTAACGCAGGCGTGCAGGGGGTGCAGCGCTTCTTTGAGCTTGGTGGCGGCGGGAGGTGCGAACGGTGGTCGTGCTCGGACCGGCCATCGCCCTGGACGAGGCCTCGCTCGCGGCCCTGCTCGACCACTGCCCGCGGCTGGAGCTGCTCCGCGTCACCTCCATCGGGGCCGTCGACGACGCCTGCCTCGCCACCCTGGCCCACCGCGCCCCTCCGTCCCTCGCCCACGTTCAACTCGTACGCGCCACCCCCTCTATTCGCCACCACGATCAACTTACACGTGCTCCGCACGTGTCGTGTCGTGTGTCGCGTGTGTCGTGTTGTGTGCGGCGACACGCCTCAAGGTGGCCTGTGCCGTCACGGAGGAATGCGCGCGGGAGACAGCGACGCGGGTGCCCTTCGTCTTGGACGTTCGCTTCACTTCGCGAGCTCACAAGGCCATGTGAAACCGAACCACTACATCAACGCTTCTCGTTTATTCTTTTTCGTTGTTTCGTTGCTTCAACGATGACGTCAGCTGCCCACCTACGCGGAGCCGTTGGTGGTGGCGGCGGAGTCCGCCTTCTTCCTCCGTTCTCGCACGGCCGCGGCGAGGGACTCGAGCACGGGGATCGTGTCCTTGAAGCTGATGCACGCGTCGGTGATGCTCTTCCCGTACTGCAGGTACTGCGGACCGTCGGCGGGGAGGTCCTGTCGGCCCTCGACGAGGTTGCTCTCAATCATCACTCCGATGATGTCGGCACACCCAGCCGCCACCTGCTCCGCCTGTGTGTCGTGTGTCGTGTGTGTCGTGTTGTGCGTGAGCGTTTGATGATGAAAGAGATGAAACGATGGGCGTGCGGTTGGCGTACGATGGCGGCGGAGACGATGGGCTGGTTGGCGTGGTTCTTGCGCGAGTTGTCGTGCGAGCAGTCGATCATGATCGAGGTGCTGAGCTTGGCCTTGCGCGCCAGCTCGACCGTCTTCTGCACGCTCTCTCCGTCATAGTTGGGTCCGCCCTTGCCGCCGCGCAGCACGATGTGGCACGCGTCGTTGCCTCGCGTTCGCACGATCGCGGTGAGGCCCTGCTTCGTCACGCCCAGGAACTGATGGGGATTCGACGCCGCCTTGATAGCATCCAGCGCCACCTGCACTCCACCATCCGTGCCTGGCTCGGGTACCATCTTGTTAGCACCACCGCACACGCACACGCCACACAATCGCACAGGCAAGGCAGGGCGCCTACCATTCTTGAAACCGACAGGGACGGACAGACCGGAGGCCAGCTCGCGGTGCACCTGGCTCTCGGTGGTGCGCGCTCCGATGGCGCCCCAGGAGACCAGGTCGGCCACGAACTGCGGGCTGATGGTGTCCAAGAACTCCACAGCCGCGGGCACGCCCATCTCGTTCTGCCCAATTAAAAACAAATTAACAAATAAAATAAAATAAAAAGCGAAAGAAAAGATCGGGGCCACAAGATGAAGAAGACAAGAGCAGCAGGAACGAACCAGCTCGCATAGGAGACCGCGAGCGATGCGCAGGCCCTTGTTGATCTGGTAGCTCGAGTCGAGGAAGGGATCGTTGATGAGGCCCTTCCAACCGACGGTGGTGCGCGGCTTCTCGAAGTAGACGCGCATGATTATGCACAGATCATCCTTCAACCTCTCTGCCTCCTCCTTGAGCTTCTTTGCTGCTCAGCAGAACAGACGGGCCAAGGGCGGTCAGCAAATCGTGATGCACCCGATCTTCAATAGTAGCTGTGATCGGTAGAGCAAGTAGCGGCAGTACCGTATTCAATCGCGGCAGCAGGATCGTGGATGGAACAGGGACCAACCACGACAAGCAGACGGTCGTCAAGCTCGCCCGGCCGACGACGCACGATGCGTGCTGCTTGCGTGCGGGCACTGCGCACGGTGGCCGCTATGTTGGGCGTCACCGGCAGTTCCTCAATGAGGATGGAAGGTGGGATGAGTGGGCGCAGCTCCGTCACTCTCACGTCGTCGATCAGTCCCTCGTTGTTATCGAATGCAGCGGCAGACATGGTGTGTGTGATTATTTATGCCTTACGATGATTTCGAGGAAGTGCACGGAGCAGTGGAGATCTGAAGATGGAAGCGTTCAAGTCCAAAGGAGAGTTTAGACGAAGAAGAGAAGGTGCCTGTTGGAGCAAGTGCCAAGACAACCCAACCATGATGGCCTCACTGCACGGTCTGCCCTTGTCGCAGGAGTTTAGGCCATCTCGCCGGTGACATTCGCGACTGCCGTTTCCGCGGGCGACCGCGTGGCGCCACCACACACCAGGACTCTGGGCTCAGCCAGCACTTCTTCAGCCTGGCTGCCGCAGTGGGTGCCCACAGAAACATACCGCACGCACCCACAGAACGGCCGACCTGGTTATGAGCATAGAACGACTGAGGAGGCCAGGCAGGTGTAATCCAGTAGGTACACAGAACATGTGAGAAGGAAGACAACGAGGGACGGATGGCCGAGCGGTCTAAGGCGACAGTTTAAGGCACTGTTATCTTCGGATGCGTGGGTTCAAATCCCACTCCGTTCACTCTCTCTTTTGGCTTTGCCCAGACTTATCTACCAGCCCACAGGCCTTTGCCTTTTTTTTTGATGAGAGGCCGCACACACCGGCCCCAAAGCGATTGTAGCAACGTTCAGCACTGTGACGGCAAGACAAGACAGGGCGAGAGCAAGAGGATGGAAAACCCCGTGGAGGACCATGTCACGGTAGCTGGAGTGGCCGGCGAGGTTTTGATTACAGTGGCAGGACCGCCATCTTCGGAAGAAGACATTGCTTCGCACCCTGCACACAATCCAGCACCCACCTCATCTGCATCTTCATCGCTTTCTGACGCCTCGTCATGGGCTGGCCTGGGCACCTTCAGCACGGCACTCGTGGGGGTGGGCGACGGGACCAACCTCGTCCTGTCTGTGCTCCCCGATTCTGACATCGAGTACCTCAACGTCGCTGCCAACCTCAAGGCACGGCCGCCACGCACTTACCAATTCTTTTTTTTAAATACAAAATTGAAAATTGAATTTATAGTTTTATTTTAATTAGCAATAATAATAATTAATTAATTAAAATTATCAATAATAATATACTTTTTGTATTCGTCAGGTGCCTTCGCCTAACGTGCCGCAACGGAACGCGCCGTCGATGGCAAGTGGTGAGGAGTCGACCACCGAGTGTGAGACCGAGACCGAGCCCCTGTCGCCCCGCGAGGGCGCGCCGGCGCCGTCGTCCAAGAGCGTCTCCTTCCTTCGTGCTTCCAAGGCCGCCGCTTCCTCGTCCATGCTCCGCTCCGGCGTCTTCGGTGCGCTGCGGTGCTCTGATGCGTGTTGTGTGTGTCGTGTGTGTGTCGTGTGTGGCTGATGGTGGGGCGTTGCGCGTTGTGTAGGCGGGACGGGGTTGAGGCTGGCGCAGGTCAAAGGCGAGCTCGTATCGGTCCGCTCGCTCGCCGTGCACAGTTCCCTGCTCGACACCAAGAAGGACATCATTCAAAAGTTGATGTACGTTCATGTAAGCGCACATCAGTTCCAGAACCCGTGATCACTAATCAATCGCTGTGTGTGTGTGTGTGTGTGTGTGTTGTGTGTGTGTGGTGTGTGTGTGTGGTGTGTGTGTGTGGTGTTGGGTCATGCGCGCAGTGCTATCCCAATGCAACACGAAAACGTGCTTTCGCTGAAGGGTCTCTACATCGGCGAGAACGAAGATGGGCTGGAGACCATGCGACTGCTGGGCATCAACGAACACGTCGAAGGCCTCATTGACGCCGACAGTCTCATGCGATCAGACCAGGATCTGTCGATGTTCATGCGGCTCCAAATGGCGAGCGCCTGCGTCGAAGGCCTGAAGGCGCTCCACACCAAAGGGATCGTGCACGGCGATCTCCATCTCGGCCGTTTGTTTGTACGCGCGTGCTCCCCCACCACTGGCGTTGCTTTCACTGCAACGTTAATTACTGAATCGTGTTGTGTGTGTGTCGTGTGTTGTGTCGTGTGTTGTGTGTCGTGTGTGACATTGGTGATGCTGTTGGTGGTGGCCACCAGGTGAACGTGCAACGTGAAATATTCAAGGTGGCTGAATACGGTGTCCACCGCATCATGGACCGGGAACCAAACGCGTTCCACGCCAGCCCCGAAGTCAACTCCGCCTTCCTCGCGTGCCACGAGCAAGACTACGCCGAGCCCGAGGAGCGGGAGCTCGACGACGAAACAGCTGCCTCAGCTTCAGCCGCGCCGACCAGCACCGAGCGCAGCAGCAGCGCCACGACCAGCGGTGCCGGCGACGGTTGCTCGCGCGAGTCGGACGTCTACTCGTTCGGCATCATCCTGCTGCAGCTCCTGTTCGGGCTGCGCATCGCCGACGTCGAGCGCCAGCGGAACAAGGGCAAGCTCAACGAATCCGCCTTCCGCAGCAAGCACGTCGACGTACCCTACGCCCCGCCGCCCGAGCTCCAGGACGTCAAATTGATCGACGAGGGAACGACGAGGGGCAAGCAGGAGCTGCTCAGCCTCGCCCTCGAGTGTCTGCACATCGATCCCGCGCAGCGGCCCCCACTTGAGAACGTGTGCAACCGACTC
Organism: Acanthamoeba castellanii str. Neff; assembly: GCF_000313135.1. NCBI lineage: Eukaryota > Discosea > Longamoebia > Acanthamoebidae > Acanthamoeba > Acanthamoeba castellanii. The sequence goes on from NW_004457431.1 coordinate 70,649, forward strand.
AGGTTCGGCAGCCGAGTGCTGTGGTGTCGTGTCCTGTTGCGTGTCGTGTCGTGTGTGTCGTGCGTGTGTGCTTACGATGGTTTCATTGTGTGTGTGTGTATGTGTGTGTGTGTGTGTTGCGACCACGCAGGAATGGGATCGTGCGCACCCTATTGGTGGACGATAACGTGCGCTCGATTTGGATGGACGCCTTGCACATCGAGCAGAAGCGGATGAACAGTCGCAAGAGCATCATACTCCACAAGGCCGAGAACGAGAACCGCATCATCAGCAGCGCCATCAACCAGACCCTGGGCCTCAACATTCCCAACCTCGGCGTACGTAGTATACATTCCATTCATTCCTTATGCATGTGCATTCGAATGTTAATATATACACACTGACCACCATCCACGCCGTGCAGAAGCTGAAGCGCCCCAACGCGCAGATCGAGCCGGCTGCCCCCGTCGACACCAATCTCCTCCCGTTCCAGATGGATTGGCAAAGCCTGTATGAGGTTCGTGTTCGGGAGTACCGCGTTCACCGGGACACACACACACCGCGCGCGCACACACACAGTCACACACTGGTGCTGACGTCGGTCCGTACGTGTGTGTGCCTGCAGGCTTTCTTCATCATCCACCTGCAGCAGCCCGCGGTCAGGGACGACGAGTGGCCGTCCAAGGAGAAGGGCACCCTGAGCAAGGCCAAGCGCAACCGCCTCCCGCACATCCTCGCCCTGCTCCTCATACACGAACTCATCGGTACGCGCGCAAGTCTTCTTCGTCATCGCAGTGGTGGTGGTCTGTGTTGGGTTTCGGCCCAGCGCAAGCACTGACGTACATTTCCGCCGCCAGCCAAGTGGGATCGTCTCGAAGCGCTCCGTATGACTTCGCGCGAGCGAAAGAACAGAATGCAAAGCACGCGCAAGTTTGGGTACGCCGTCCTTATTGTTATTTCCTTATAATATAATAATAATTGTTATTTGCATTATAATTATTATTTTTGTGCCGATCAGATTGCTCGAGGACACGTCGGGCCTGCTGTTGATGAAGCCCGAGCTCAAGGGCAGCGTGTCGATGAAGCAGTGGCTCCGCTTCTCCCAGTGGTTCCCCATCGGCCCGCCCAGCGACACCAAGATCCTCAAAAACGTAGCCAGCGACCCGTTTCCGTTTCGAACCACTCTAGCCGCTTAATTCACCATCGTGTGCATTGCGTGCGCGCCGTGTGCGCCGTGTGCGCCGTGTGCGCCGTGTGCGCCGTATTCAGGTGTGCGACATCATCGGCCACAAGTACTTCCAGCCCATCCAGTCGGCCAAGGAGGCCGAGGCGCTGCTCAGCGAGAACTCGTCGTTCGGAACTTTCCTCTTCCGCTTCTCCTCGCACCCTGGCGACTACGCCGTCTCCTGTACGTGTCCGCCCCGCGTCGGCCGTGTGTGTCGTGTGTCGTGTCGTGTGTCGTGTCGTGTCGTGTCGCATCTCACAGTCGGCCACACATCAGGGATTGCGCAGGTAGAGAAGGAGGGAAAGGTCACTCGGGTTCACCTGACGCACGACCGCTTCACCCGCACCGCCGACAACAAATTCAAGTACCGCAACAAGGTGTACGATGACCTGGAGGCAGTCTACAAGGCGCTCAAGCTCGAGAAAGGCCTGCAGGCGCCCTACCAGGTACCACACGACACACACGGCACACGGCACACGGCACACGGCACACGACACACGACACACGACACACGACACACGACACGCAACACGCGACACGCGACAGACCACAGACGACACAGGACACACGACACACGAGGGCAGGGAGCGCTGCGACCAACTTTGTAGACATACTCTTGTACTGACTCCCACCTTCCAGTCGAAGAACAACGGACTCGAGTACCTCAAGATCGCGCTGGAGAAGCGCGTGGACGAGCAGACGCTTCTAAAGCCCGGCGATATGTCGCCGGGCGAGATCGCGGCGCGAGGTCTCTACACCACCGACCCTTGTCATTTTCTCCCTTCGTTTGTCATACAAGCTCACACGCGACACACATGCGCGCCATTCAGGACGAGCCATGACTCGCGTCATCTCCGAACAGTTCGAGGGCGAAGAGATTCCCAAAAACCTGCGCAAGATGCTCGTCAAGGGTAACCTCCGCCGTGTTTCATTTACCCGATACATCATCACTCCACTCACGCCTTCGTTTCTGCCGTGTGTCGTTGTGTGTCGTCGTGTGTCGTGTCATGTCGTGCGTGTCGTTTCGTCTAGACGATGCGTGGGTGGGGCTGGACAGTGGCTATGAGCCGCTCTTCCTGCTGGACAGCAAGGAGGGCAAGCTGATGGTGCGCGACAACCGGAAGAAGAACGCCCACCGCGAACGATATGTCACAGTGGCCAACGGCTTCCTCGTCATCTACACCGACGAAACCAAAGAGCGAACGCTCAGGGTATTACTCCTCGCGACACCCACGACCGCACACGCACACGCACACCATCCTCCTCACGACTGCACAAGCACACGTGGCTGATCGGTGGATTGAATGTCGTGTGTAGGTCATCGCGCTGGAGGGGCTGGAGGTGATGAAGCACAAGAAGGTAAGCAAAGGCTGATCCTTGGATTGAGAGTTGAATACCCCATCGATCGCGGTGGTGCTGTCCTTCTGACTGTCATCTCGCCGCGCTTGGTAGGACGGCAAGATTGTGCGGCTCTACTGCGAGGCCCAGGGCGAGTGGCACGAGCTGATGGCGCAGGACTTCCGCGAATCGGAGCAGTGGGCCGCTGCGCTCCGTCGATGGACGCTCGTCCACAAAGGCATGACACCACTCGCTCCCTCCCCCCAATCATCAAAACTCTCGGATCTAAACTTGTGTGTGTGTGCGCGCGCGCGCGCGTGTGTGTGTGTGTGTGTGTGTGTGTCGTGTGTGTGTCGTGTGTGTGTGTGTGTGTGTGTGTGTGTGATTAGATGACGCGGTGACGTCGTACGCGCCGGAGCGACAGAACATCACGTGCCGTTGGTTCGTCGACGGGAAGGACACGTTCCTGGCCACGTACAAGGCCATCAAGGCGGCCACCTCGTCCGTCTTCATCACCGACTGGTGGATGGTGGGCGAGATCTACCTCAAGCGGAACCCGACCAAGGTCAAGCCGCACCACCGGCTCGACATGCTGCTCAAGCGGAAAGCCGAAGAAGGTTCGTTCGCCCGCCGCTTGCCACGTCATCATCACCTTGGCTCTCTTGAGTGTGACTTCGTGTGCGTGTGTGTCGTGTGTCGTGTGTGTCGTGTGTGTCGTGTGTGTCGTGTGTGTCGTGTGTGTGTGTTCGTAGGTGTGGAGGTGTACATAATTTTGTGGAAGGAAGCGGTGATGAAGCTGGGCAGCTATTACACCAAGAACAAACTCCAGAGCTTGCATCCCAACATCTACGTACGCACCCACTTCTCTACTCGCTCTTCGTCCCGTGGTGGGGTAATCTCACATTCCCTACATTCCACATCGTGTGCGTGTGCAGGTGATGCGGCACCCGCATTGGAAGAAATTCCCCGTCCACACCTACTCGCACCACCAGAAGACCGTCGTACTCGACTACGGCACCAAGCACGCTCAGGTACGCCGCCTTCTCCCTCACCGGCGCACGCACACCGCACACCGCACACCGCACACCGCACACCGCACACCGCACACCGCACACCGCACACCGCACACCGCACACGCGCGGTGGAATCGAATACGCGTTGTGGAATCGAATAACGCGTTGTTTGGGGACAGGCCTTGATAGGCGGCCTCGATCTGTGCCTGGGCCGGTGGGACGACAAGACCCACCCGGTCGTGGACGACAACCACATCAACAGGCGTTACCCCGGCAAGGACTACATCAACCCCGAGGCACCCAATCCCCTGTGTGTGTCGTGTGTGTCGTGTGTGTCGTGTGTGTCGTGTGTGTCGTGTGTGTCGTGTGTGTCGTGTGTGTCGTGTGTGTCGTGTGTGTCGTGTGTGTCGTGTGTGTCGTGTGTGTCGTGTGTGTCGTGTGTGTCGTGTGTGTCGTGTGTGTCGTGTGTGTCGTGTGTGTGGAACAGGGCTGACGTCGGGTGCGTGAACAGGTGGAGGGGTCGGTGACGTACGAGGACCCGTACCTGGACATGCATGACCGGGACACGGTGCCGCGCATGCCGTGGCACGACATCCACTGCCTCCTCAACGGCGAGGCGGCCATGGACGTGGGCCACAACTTCATCCAGCGGTGGAACAGCCATCGCCGCGCCATGAAGCCCAAGCACCGCAGCGACTACCCCATCCTCACCCCCGCCTTCAACCCCTTCCAAATCGAACGCGAAAAAGACGCCAAGAAAGGTACCGCGCACACTTCACCGCACACGCACACGCACCACCGCACACGCACCACCGCACACGCACACGCACACACATGTGCTGACCTTTGAGTTTGGTGGGCAGCGGCGTACAAGGCGCTCAATTTTACGAACCTGAAGGAGACGTGGGAGAAGCGGAAGGAGGAGAAGGAGGAGAAGCAGAAGCTGCGGGAGAAGGAGCGGCACGAGCGCAAGGAGAAGGACAAGGAGAAGCGCAAGGAGCGCGACGAGGAGAAGAAGAAGCGGCGCGAGGAGCGGCGCGGCATGGAGCGCAAGGGGAGCTACCTCATCACCAAGCTCAAAGAGAAGATCGAGGACCACAACAGCACCAGCGCGGCCGGGGCCGGGGCCGGGGCCGGGGCCGACGATACCGCGGCCGAGAAGCTGCAGCGCAAGCTCGAGCGCAAGAAGCGACGCGATGAAAGAGAGAAAGAGAAGGAAAAGGAGAAAGGCAAGGAAAAGGAGAAGGAAAAGGAACATGGAGAGGACGGTGATGGCGATGAGAAGAAGAAAAAGAAGAAAAAGAAGGAAAAGAGCAGAGATCAACAGCACGACGGCGATGGCGATGCGGCGGCGGCGGCCGAGGGCGAAGCCGAAGTGTCGACGGTGTCGACGACAGCAGAGGAAAGTGTCGACGCGGTCGGCGACCACCACCATCCCCTTGTCTCTAGTGTCGACAGCAATAGCACCCGCAAGAGCGGCGAAGTCGGCAGCGGCAGCGGCGGCGGCGGCGGCGGCGGTGCGAAGGAGGAGGACCCGAAGAAGCGGCACAAGATCCGGGACTTCCTGCAGAAGGAGAAGCAGCAGGTGAAGGGCGCGTTCGCCGACATCTTCGAGTACTCGAGCCAGGACATGCTCAAGAAGGCCGCGCCGCACGCGCACCATAGCGGCGAGGGCCAGTGGCACGGCCCGACCCACAACGCCGAGTGCTCGCAGTCGTCGCTCGACATCGTCTGTCGGTGCCAGCTCCTCCGGTCCTTCTCTGAATGGAGCGGTACGTGTGTCGTGCGTCGTGTCGTGTGTCGTGTCGTGCGTCGTGTCGTGTGTCGTGTCGTGCGTGCGGCGTATTTCATGTGTGTCGTGTCGTGTGTCGTGCGATGGTGGGCTAACATCGTAGGATCGCAGGAGGAAATCGTTTGGAGAAGTCCATCCAGATGGAGTACATCAATGTGATCAACAACGCCCAACACTTCATCTACATCGAGAACCAGGTACACTATAGTGCTGCTTTATATATATATACAGTAATTTATTTATATATGTATATATGGATGTGAGCTCATCTAACATGTTCTCTTCCTAAATATGTTTAACAAAATGCAGTACTTCATCTCGGGCCTGTCCAACTCGGGTCCGGTCAACAAGGTGGCCGAGGCGCTGGCCAACCGCATCATCCGGGCCGTCAAGGAGCAACAGCCCTTCAAGGTGCCGAGCGAAACCGAAACCGAAACCAAAATCGAAACTGAATCGAAATCGAAACGTTGTTCGTGTGCTGGCAGGTGGTGGTGGTGTTGCCCGTCCTGCCTGACCCCGGACCGCTGACCTGGCCCGGCCGCGCCGTCACCCGCCTGTACGCGCCTTTTTTTTTATTGATTTACTTTATTTATTTATTATTTATTTTAATTTATATCTCGCTTTTCGCAGGCACGCCGACACGATCTGGAACAGCAAGACCTCGCTGCTGTCGATGCTTCAGCAGAACGGAGGTGCGTTGGTGGCGGCATGCGCGTGTCGTGTGCGGTGTTGGCGACGACTCACAGCCGCACACACACAACCGCACACGCACACAACACACACACAAACACACGACGCCACGACACACGACGCAGTGAGTCGAGAGGCGGCGGGCGAGTACGTGAGCTTCCACGGGCTGCGGAACTGGGGCAAGACCGTGACCGGCAACTACCTCTCCCACCAGATCTACGTACACTCCAAGGTACCTGCAGCCCGGCCTCCCCAGCATCCACCGATCTCGCACAACTTCAACTCAACGTGTGTCGTGTCGTGCTGTGTGTGCGGCTGCGCGCGTCGTGCGTGCGTGTCGTGCGTGGTCGTGTGTGCGTAGCTTATAATTGTGGACGACAAGATCGCGATCATCGGTTCGGCCAACATCAACGACCGCAGCATGAACGGCAACAAGGACTCGGAGATCGCGGTCAAGATCACCGACACCGAACTCAAGCCGGGCCTCATGAACGGCCGCCCCTTCTCCGTCGGCAGGTTCTGCCACTCGCTCCGGTACCACCACCCACTTTCCTGTGCTGACGTGGCATATATCAATATAAAACTATATTCAATACTAATATATATACATCTATATATTCATATATATTAACTATATATATATAAAAGGGTGACGCTGTGGAAGGAGCACCTGGGGATCAAGGAGCGGCACCGGGAGAAGGACAAGGAGCAGGAGCGGGACCTCATGCGCACCATCTGCGACCCCGTGGTGGGCTACGACTACTGGAAGGCCATCTCCAAGCAGAACTCGCTCGCCTTTGCCAAACTCTTCCCCTGGACGCCTCAGGTGCGCGCGTGCGGTGTGCGTGCGTGTGTGCGGTGTTGGGCGTGTGCGGTGTGTGCGGTGTTGGGCGTGAGTGGTGGGTGCGGTATGTGTGACTGATGGATGTGTGTGTGGCATTCTTAGGATGCCATCGGCACGCTGGAGGAGTGGAGGGAGCGAATGAAGGACTGGGAGCGGCAGCGCGACGACCACGCGCGTCAGCAGTGGGAGCTCGCGCGCGAGGTGCGCGCCCAGCAGAAGAAGAAGCAGAAGGAGAAGCAGCTCAAGGAGCAGAAGGAGGCCACGCTCAAGGACCGCGCGCGCCTCGCCCGCAAGAAGTCGATCAACCACATCAACCACGACGCGGGCGATGACGTCAGCGGCGGAAGCGGCAGCGGCAGCGGCGACGGCGCGGGGGAGGTGGCCACCAAGGAAAAGGAGGCCGTGGCCAAGTCGGCGTTCGAGGCCGAGCTGAGCGGGATCGTGGGCCACGTGGTGGACTACGCCTTCCTGTTCCTCCAGTACGAGAGCATCTCCTTCAGCGAGCACCTCACCCTCACCGCCGTCGGCACCCTGCCCGTCACCGCAGACATGTTCTACTGAGCCCTTGCTCCCTCTGTGCTGTCTCGCCCACACAAAAAATGCAAACATTTTGGTACCTAAACAAAACCTGCTTCTCACCACATTCGCGTTTGGTCCCACAATAGACGAATTCTGGACAGTCACCCTGCTCATAGCGGCCAGGTCATGCGGTCTGGGTCGGGCGTGGTGCCTCTTGTCAATGAGTTACTTCGAATTCATTTCTACAACCCTTGGTGTGCAACGGCTCGTCACCTTCCTTGGCCTGTGGTCCGCGGACTCCAGCTGTGAGTCCTCAGCCCGGGCCATGTAGGAGGTGTACCCAACTCATGACGCTACCACCACCCTTTTGGCACATTCTCTACAACATAAATTTTTACGTTGAAGCTGTTCTTGTCCTATTCACGTCTTGTCCCACAATGGCAGAACGTGCTTGTGGCGGCACGCACATAGACCAGCCTCCAGCCTCTTGTCATAGCGGGCGTGGTGCCTCTTGTCAATGAGTTACTTCGAATTCAATTGAACAACAACCGCTGGTGTGCTAAGGCTCGTCCGCCTCCCACGGCCTGTGGTCCGAGGACTCCAACTGTGAGTGCTCGGCCCGGGCCAATGTGGGAGGTGTACTCAACTCATGACGCTACCACCACCCTTTTGTTTGAGATTAATAACTCGAGCCAGCTACAGACTCTGAGACTCCATCCATCCATCCAGAGAGAGAGAGAGAGATTGTTTTTAGTGTGTTCTGCTATGTACAGGGCCAATGATTGGTGAAGGTGGTTCAGTGTACAGGGATGGGGATGGCGTGGTGGGTACGGTTGTGTCGCAGGTGGTCCGCTGCCGCTGGAATGTCGTCATCATGTCGCTGCTGCTGCTCCTGCTGCTGCTGTGCCAAAGAGCCGCTGCTTATTTCGAGCGTCTTGACGTGGTGCGCCTTGTCCACGTAGAGGTAGCACATGTTGTCATAGCCACACTTGGCCACTCCTTTCCCTGTCGTACCATAACAACTGCTGTCAGCATCGCAACACACGCGACACACACACACAATGACACACACATCAATGCAATAATGGTGTAGAAGTTGACCTTGCGTTGCTGGTTTGGCGTCTTGTTGTGTTGATGTATCGGTGATGGTCGATGTGGGTGGCGAGGCGACCCAGGTGGAGCGCCGGAAGTGGGTAGTCCTGGTCTCCTCCTGCTCCAGAATGACGCGCGCCGTCGGCGACCATCCCATGTCGCCGTGCGTCGACGAGCCGACGAACATGCCGGGTCCCTGCAGCAGGAAGCTCAGCGCAAAGATCGCCACTCCCTGCACGACACACACCGGCGCACGACACGACACGCGCACACACGAGTCAGTCACGGTGGGCGTTGCGCATGGCCGGACACCACCCAAGGGTGCAGGGCAGATTGGGGGTCGTACCAGCAAGCAGACGCCTCCGGCCACGGCTCTGGGCGACTGGACGGACGCACTGCCGAGGCCCAGCGAGAACCACGACGAAGGGCTCGACGGCGCGGCGCCGGGGTAGTCACCGTCGTCGTCTCGCTGTCGTTTGTTGTTGGCGTTCGTCTTCTGCTTCTTTTGGCTGTGGTGGAAGTGCTGCATCTGTCGCAGCGCCGAGCGCAGCCGCGTGTTCTCTGACGTCACGGCCGCCAGCTTCGAATTGAGCAGCACCACCTCCGACTGCAGCGCCGAGTTGTGTGTCCTCTGCGGTGGTGCGTGCGTGAGTTGAAAGGCAACAAAGGCGAAGAAGAAGAAGAAGACGACGACGACAAGCGAGTCGATGAGACGTACGAGTTCGCTGTTCTGGGTGCGGAGGCTGTTGAGCTCGCCCTCGAGCTCCTGGTGGGCCGATTTCTTCTTCTTGCGCGACTCCTGGGCGTACTCGCGGTTCTTGATGAGCCGCAGCTGCTTCTTGAGCTGCTTCTCTTCAGCGTGGGTGAGCTCGCGCGACGACTTGAGGGTCTGCAGGTAGGCCTCCATCTCCGAGCTCGACAGCTTCAGCAGCGTGTCGCGCGGCAGCACCACGCCCGACGTCGCCGCCGCGATCTCGCTCGGCACCGCACCGGCTGTGGCGGCCCTGCGTCGCTTCTTCCCCGCGGCACAGTCGTCGTCATCAGCGGCGGCAGCGGCGGCGCTCGCGGGGTTGATGATGCCCGCGGGCCGCACCAGCGGCTCCCCGAGATGCTGGCGATAGCTGCCCGACGTGGGGCTGCTGACGACTGCCTTGGATGAGATCGGCACGACATCCATAGGCGCCGCTACGCCGACATTACCGATGATTGATCGCATCTGGTCATCATGTGCAGCGAAGATGGGCGAACGAGGAGGAAAGGGTTCGATGCTGGGCAACGTGCTCGTGCTCGTGTTCATACTCGTGCTGCTCGAGGGGCTCGGCGCTTCGTCCTTGATGGCGAGCACGGGGAGGGAGAACAGGAAGTCGTTGTAGGGCGATGTCTGGGGCGAGCTCTGCGGCGATGATTCCGAACCCGATTCGGGGGATGACGGCAGCGTAGTGGAAGTAGAGATGGTAGGATAATAAAAAGGAGGCGTAGTAGAGATAATCGTGGATGTAGCCTCCATCTCATTTGAGAAGGGGTTGGAATTCCATTCGAGGGTATCTGTTGCCGCACCCGAATCGTCGGCGGAACCGAGGGTGAGGAAGAGATTTGCCCATTCCGATTCGCTCAATGGCGCAAGTCCATCTATGCCAGCCATAGCCTGATCGTAGCCATCTTCTAGCATGAACGACGATGCCCCCAGCCAATTCCAACTGGACCAGGTCGTTCATCCTCTTACCGTCTCAGTTCTGTTTCCTCTTCTCGAGATGCTTGACTTCACTTCTTCATCAAAATACCAATCGCGTAATCATCTTCGCCGACGTCGGCGTCCCGCGCCATTGGCCTGTGCGACGTCGGTGGAAACTCTTTTCTTCGACATTTCTTCTGGCCACCAACGCAGTCGCATTCTTCGCATTCCAGATTGGTAGATTGGTCGTGTTTGTGTTGACGATGACAATGATGATGTTGTAGTGTACATGTGTGTTGACGACATGATCGGGCAGCGATCTCTTCACGACGAGGAGATGGAGTCGTCGCCCGTGGCGCCACCACCGGTGGTGTCGACCGCCATCGACGACGATGACGGTTGGTCGAGCATCTCGGCGCGGCTGTCGGCAGAGGAGGAGAAAGCCGACGTCAGCCCGCGGCTCTTGGCGTAGGAGTACCACAGGCGGAAGACGCTCTTGCGCTTCGAGTAGACGGTGAAGATGAGGAGCGTGAGCGGGAGAAGCTCGACGACGATGACGAAGATGATGGCGCCCACAGCGCTCATGCTCTGGTCGACGGTGCCGTAGAGCAGGAAGCCGCACATGCACAGAAGCGACAGCGTGCACACTGCCAGCACCACCGAGAACTTGATCATCTTGTTCCGCTTCATCTTGGCCAGACGCTTGCTCATGCTCTTCACTCTATACAGCGTCAGCAACACCCACACGCCGTACACTGCGTCGCATGTGTTGCGTGTGTGGTGTCATGTTGCGAGTTGCGTGTGTCGTGTGTTGGGTGTTCGCGTGAGTGACGCCCAGGCAGAGACCGATAAGCGAGCGAGTCGCGACAGTACCGGCAAAGGCGATGGCGAGGACGAGGGCTACGGCGATGATGACCGATTGGTAGAAGATGGCGAGGCCGGTGCGTGCGTCCTTCATCTCGCTGTTGGGGTCGGACTGGTCCAAGAAATAGGGCGACGAGCACGACGTCTGCAGGGGAAACGGGAGTCGGGCGCTGGGTGAGTGAGGGACGAATCGCGCTGGGCTTCCCCATCATTGAGGGGAGAGAGCGTACGTCGGTCGACGAGATGCTGGCCTCGAGCGCGATGAAAATGATGACGAGGACGAGCAGGAAGGCGTAGAGAAATCCGTTCACGCCGAGGAACATCACCTTCATTCGTTTGAGCACCGATTGGCCGCCCTTCTTCTTCAGCGCCCAGTGCACCAGTTCCACCCTTTACACACCACTCAGTTCAGTGCGTGTGCGGTGGTGCGTGTGCGGCGGCAAGGTGTACCAGAAGAAGAGGAGCAAGGTGTAGATGGAGAGGAACAGGTAGACCGGCACTTCGCCCAGGATGACGTAGACCACCACGTTCACATTGTTCAGCACACCGGTGGGCAGCATCGCAAAGTAGATCACCCTCACTGTGGGCCGGCGCACCAAAGTCTGGTGTCAGCCGTCATCGATTCAAATGAAGGCGAAGGCGAATGGAGTCGTACAGATGAGGATGGCTTCGATGCAGCAGTGGATGATGCGGCCCATCGACAGCAGAGTCCACGCGACCGACCCGAAGCTCTTGTCTCCCGAGTCTGACAGCTCCTGCGCGCACGCAGAGGCTCACATCGATTGAGCCCTTTGCTCGCTTGAGGAGGCCTAGGCCTAGGCACGTACGTATCTGAAGAGCCAGAACTGATTGATGATGGCCAGGGTGTTGGGGATGAGGAGCAGCGCGTAGAGGGCGACGGCCAGGTAGAACAAGGCCACGGTGCTCGTGCTCAGACTCTCGATGAACGTTTCGCCTGCCCAATCACCACTCTCTCTGCAATGTACTTCACCGTCAGTCCCTCCCCCCACAGCACACGCACCACCGTGCGCGCACTCACGCACGCACGCACGCACGCACGCACGCACGCACGCACGCACGCACGCACACACACACAGAATGGGGTGCGAACCGCCAGACGGGGAAGATGGTGTTGAGGTCTGGCGGGTAGGGAAGCGGCAACGTGCCGCAGATGAGGCCTTCGTCGGTGATCCTCACGTTCCGGGCGTTCATCGGCGTCCACTCCGAATAGTCTTCGTTGCTGGAGATTGGTGATACAATACAAGGTTAGGTGCTAGAACCAAATCTCATCTCCACTAGCGGCTGCGGGAGGTCATGCCACGCACCTGAAGGCGAGGTCGTATTCATCGAAGCTGCTGTCGAGCGCAATGTCGGAGCGCACGTACATGCAGACCGTGAAATCGGCCTGTGTTGATTGGATGAACGTTTGTCCGGTTAGAAGCAACAATCTTGCGGGTTGGAGAGGAAAGGCAATGGTACGTCGGTTGCGGAGGTGATGATGTGCGCTTTCTGTCCGCCGTTGGTGAGCTCAATGCGCAGGCCATCGCCGATCAGCTGGCCTACGATCACTCCGTGCGAGTTCTACAGGCAACACAAGAGCATTCGATGAATCAGGAAGATTGTCGAATGATAGTGTGCGACATGGACGTGTGGTACCTCGACGATGGAGTAGCCCTCTGGCTCGCTCTCGATGGCCTTCACGAAGATGTTGGAGACAAACGTGGTGTCGCCCTCCTTCTGGAACTGCGACACGGCGACCGAGTACACATTCACGTCGACGCAAGTGGGATCGAACGCCAGCTCCCTGGTCCACGACACCCGGCCCACACCGGGCAGCTGTCCCCCGCCAGTAGACCCACAGGTTAGTCGGTCAACATGCGCTCGGGCTGTTAGATTGAAGGCGGGAGGTTGGTAGGGTGACGCACCGGAAGGTGAAAGTCTGTGTGAGAGCACGTGCGGGAGACTCCGACGGTGACGCCGACGTTTTGGCCGCAGCTGCCGTCCCACGTCGATTCGAGACAGGAACAGGTCACCGCGCTGAACATGTCGATCAGGCGATTGTACCTGACACACGACACGAACGGGCGAACGCGCAGGTCAACTTTGTCAACCTAACAGTGCACCCACGGGAGTAGAACTCAGCTGGTGCTGCGTACCGGCAGAACTGGTCGGACTTAAACTGGGAGGAAAGCTGCGAGATCTGCGCGGCTGTGGAGAGGGTGGCGTAGGCGCTGAGGCTGAAGTCCTCCACCAGTCGCTTGTTGTACTGGGTCGTCCAATTGCGCTGCTTCCACTCGAATCCTTGCCACCTCCCGCCCGGGTACCTGACATCGGCGATGTTGTCATCACGTTGAGCCACCCACCACTCATGTGCCATGTCGTGCGCAGTACCAGGTGCCCTGATGCCAGTTGTAGTAGGGCGTGGGAGTGCCTCCGGCAGCCAAGCAGGCGCTCTCGTTCTTGGGCGACAGGAAGGCCGTGCCGGGGTTACCCATCACGCTCTCGGCGTAGGTGTACGTCTCCTCGAGACAGCCCATTCCTAAGGTCAGCACATCAAGCTTTTAGTTCCGAGCCTGCATATTGTAACTCCGAACAACGATTCAGTGAGTTCGTACCGTAGGCCAGACAGTCGCCCTGGGTCGCGGCCGACCGCATCCACCGCGGGGTGCCGTACTTGGGGACCGAGGCAAGACAGTCGGCTTCGGAGTACACGTGGTAGTCGATACACCCCACGCGGCCCTGCTTGGCCCACTCGGGGCACGACACCGTGACGCCGAACGAGTCGGCCTCCAGCTGGAACGGATACACGCACACTCCATCGCTGCAGCACCGATGAATGTCGCCATCAGCGATGATGGCCTGACCCACACCAGCACACGCACATAAAGAAAGGAAAACGGTACATGGGGTCGAATGGATCGCCGGTGGTCACGTTCCGGTACAGCAGCGGGTTGGTCAGTTCGGCGTCGTCGCATGCCCCTGCGGCCTCGCAGTCGGTCTGATTCGCGCACGGGCCGTACGCGCAATCGACAGTGCACCAGGGCGTGCTCTCGCAAGTGGTCTGGAGTGGGCCAATCAGTGCTGATCGAGTCGAATTCGGGAAGGGAGACGTGGGTGCGTACTTGATCGATGCCAGGACCGTGCGGGAAGCACGACCCGGCGGTGCAGGAGCTGGCCGTGTCGAGCGCAGGCAGGTTCCATGCGAACTCGTGGTTCCAATAGAGCAGGGAACCGTAGGGACTGAACAGGCACTCGGAATAGCTCTGGTAGGATTTCAGCACACAGGACTGGGCCACCGGGTTCCACCTGAAGGTAAGGCCGGTTCGTGTGAGCCACTACTACCACTATCGGTACTACCGGCACCAACTCTATGGGGGGGACTGGGGTTGGGAGGCGAGACGTACACGCACGGGCCGCCAAACAGGTCCTCGCAGACCTGGGGGTTGCACAGGAGCTCGTAGTTGGCCGTGGCCGTGCTGTGCAGGTGGCAGTAGCTATCGCACACGTAACGAGACTGGCCGTAGGAATCGACCTGAATGTTCCCGCCGCAAGATCATCTCAGGTTGGGCGGCATTGTCGTGTTTGAAAGCTGCAGTTGTGGGTGGAGCGGGGCCAGTCACGTACCTCCAGCCGGACGTACTCACAGTCGCCCAAGAACCACTTGTTGACGGTGCCGTAGGACGATGAAGTCAGACACAGATGGGCTGAAGTCACCAGCCCCATGTCAAAGACGCACTCTTGGTCGATGTAGTTCTGAGACGACACAGACAGGTCAGTTCTTACCAACCAAGATGACCAAAGGGGGGGCTGCGCGTCGCGTGATACTTACGAGTATACGTCCGGAGAGAAGAGCATCTTGAACCACTCACAGCCTTTCCCGTTGTCGATGATGTTCTTGTCTCCCGTCATGTAACAACCCCAGTATTGCGACACCTGAGCGTGACGCCGCCGAATTCGGTGTTGAATCAGCGAACGCGACCCGCGAGCAGCTCGACAACCTACGCACCTCGAAGCAGGACTCGGGATCCTCGGCAGAGCACAGCCCGCAGAAGTGGTCCGGTTCAGCGGGGGTCGTTGCATAGGTCTTGTTCTCGCAGTTGGACTCGCAGTAGTAGTCCCTGAGCGCGCCGTACGCGGCCGATTGGTGAGAACAAAGCAACCAGAGACGAGTGGTTGGTGGTGGCAGGAGAGATCATCGCATGAAACCTGTTGCTGGAGTTGAATGGTTTGATCTGGCACGGTGCCCAGTTGCAGCTGGGCGAGCCTTCGCAATGTCCCGTGCGCGAGTACATGTCGATCTCCGGTCCGCCCTTGCAGGTCGCTGCATCACATGCCACCATCAAATCAGCGTTCGATGCAATGCCGTCAACCAAGGGGACAGGACATACGTGCGGTCACGTTGGCAACGAAGACGTCGAAGAAAGCCAAGCCTTCTGACTGCGCGTCTGCGTGGGAAGGCCAGCTGTTAGGTGGTGTGCACACAGCCCCCATCTAGGCCGGACAATTCGCGTACCGGTCAGGCCCCACTGAGCGCGAATGTAGTTCTTCTCCTCGTCGCTCATCTTCTCCATAACACACTGTCGGAGGTGATCGGTTAGAGACCATGACAGAGGCCGGTCTAATTGAGTCAGAAGAGCTTGGGTCGCACCTCGGCGAGGAGGGCATTCTGTGCGGCCACATCGAGCGGCACATGGGAGCACGCCCCGCCCCACTGGCATGTAGAGTTGGTGGGGCAGTCGGAGTCCACCTGGCACGGAATCGCGCAGCGGCGAAACACCGAGCAGGCTTGGCCTGTTGGCAACCGATCGGATTGATCAGCGCATGACTCGCCGCAAGTTGCATTGCGCGCGCGCACCTTTGGGGCAGTCGATGACCGAGTCGCAGTAGGTGCCCAGCAATCGCGCTTCACAGTCCCCGCCATGATCCTGACTTCGGAACCCTCCGGCCTGCACACAAAGACCAGCGCTCGAATGAGACGTGACAGAGCAGAGACCATGAGGTGTGTTGGTGAAGTACGTCGATGATGTTGGCGGCGCAGTTGCGCGTGGGGTCGTCTTCGAACTCCATCGAAGCAGCATAGTCTTCCAGGGAGAGGTACATGCAGCCCGGTTCCGAGCTGCACATTGCCTCAACGCGCGCTTGCACAGCTTCGCAGGTGGTCACAGCGTAGTCGATCTCCCGTGCCACGCAGTTGTCCTCAAACAACAGCCTGCCCATCGCAATGAAGTCTTTGGTCAGCCCACTTGCGGACTGTGTGAGGAATGCATGGTCGATTACGCACAGGTTGTTGCAGCAGGGGTCGGTGGTGGCGTTGAACGCTGGATCGACCGATGAGCAACGGATGCTGCTCTGTGTGGTGTTGTACGTTGCCTTCTTCCGCACAAACGATTGGTCGACCCACGACTTGCAGCCGAACCACCCATCACTGTCGTTCTCAACCCGGACCCCATGTCAGTGTCCTCCTAGACAACCTCCCGTTGTCCCCGGGCCGGGGAATGAGTCACGTACGTGGCAACAAAGGCGTTGGAATAGAAGAGAAGCTGGTAGAAGTTGTCGTTGCTGGTGGCAGTGTCGTAGAGGGCATTGAGACTGTGCAGACCGGCTACGGCTGCCTCGAACTTAATCTCGTCGCACTCAGGCTCGTACAGCTCCAAGGGCGCGCTCTCTGCCACACTCTGATATGCAGCGTCAGTGCCGGGCACCACATCGCTTCTATATGACCCGTCTGCGGCGCACCTCCCCATCAGCGTTGACAAGGTTGACGAAGGAGACGCTGCAGTTTGCCAACGAGGGCTCGTAGGCCTCGAGCAGCTGATGGGGCGAGACCGTTTCGACTTGCCTCCAGAACGACACCTGTGCATCGTTGCTCTCAAACTGAACACCCGGGAGCCTGAGAGCCGCACGCGCGTAAGACATCTGTTGCAGTTGGCCGAGCGAAAGCAAGTGATTCCCCCACGTACGGGTCTTTGCCGCGCATGGCCAGGTAGTGCATGCCCGTTTCGTTGGAGGGAAGGGTGATGCTGTGCCACCAGCCAGCGGTCAGGCTAGTGTTAGGCCGGCAGTAGCGAATTGCGAGGAGGGCAGACGTACCCGGTGTTGGTACAGGAGGGGTCGCTCCACGTCGAGCATTCCGAGTCTCCACAGGTGACAGTCATGTCGACTGTGGCACAGGTGGCCACGCATGACTGTGAGTTTCCTTAATCACATCGAGTGTGCGGTTGGCGTACTGTATCGATAGAAATACTTGGCGGGAAGCAGCTCGTTCATGTCGTAGATGAAGAGCTCGTAGGTGACGTTGGAGTTGGCGTAGACGTTGATGAAGAGCGGCTGGTTGGCGTCGAAGTTGGGACTGCCCTGCCCGCAGCAGAAGGACCTGGGGACCGGCCGGCTGTTGCCCGCGCTGCTGCCCCAGTAGTAGCCGCTGCCCGACGGGTAGACCACCGAGTCTTGGCCCATGTACAGCGCGACGCTGCCCGACGAGGGGAAGGCCAGTACGATCAGGTTGGAGCACGGCGGGAAGGTCAGGGCGTAGAACTTGTTGTCTCCCGCCGTGAGGGTCGCCTTGTCGTACACGTAGCCTGCACAAATCGTGGACGATGTCACTCAGCAAGCACGAATCGTACACGATCTCCGAAGCGAGTAGCGCGACGGAAGGAAGATGAAAAGATGAAAAGATGAACGTGTACCCTGGGTCATGTTGAGACAGGTCTGGTTATCGTAGCAGGTGGTCCCGGTGAAGGGCGTGCTGCTGTCACAAGAGCTGCTGCACGTGGAGGCCGAGCATCCGAGGTAGGACACCGCATCCGCCACGTAGAGAGTCTCGTTGAAGAAGACGTCACCGTAGTCGAACTGCACCGTCATCCCCAACTCTGTTGTCGTTGTCCAAGTCAATAGAGACGGTCAGTAGTTGATGCAGTTGGCCCCTCCCCCGTTGGCCAACACCAGGTCCGGAACATGTTTATGTTGCAGGCCCCAATCGCAAAAAAGTGGCGGCCCGCACACCACTTCCGTTTTAGGAGCTAGTCTTGAGATAGGGAGAAGGAAGATGAGGGAGAAGGAGCGCCACAACGTTGATGGTTTGGGGGAGGGAGGGAGGGAGGGTTGTGGCCATTGTGTGGGGGGAGGGGGTAAGATCTAGAAAAATGGGCCGAACCTGATGCCTGCCGCATGGAGTGGCGCGCTCTCTGAATGACGGGCGCTGAGTCGACCAGGGCGATCACCAGCACGGCCATGGCGAGCGCCACCGCCAGCCACGACGCCCCCGTCCATGTTCCAGCAAGGCCACGCCCACCACGCTCCCATCTCATGGTGCCCTCCCGCTGCTCTCTGTCCTTCGGATGTGCGCGTGTGTGATGTCGGTTCGGCAAGTCCCGGGAAATTAGGTCAATCAATGGTCGGTCGGTGAAGGCAACCAACGCCCGTGCGGAGTGGCGGGTATCGTGGTTGGCTGGTTTTATGTATTTTTATCGAATGACGCATTTTTTGTATTTTTATCTTTGTTTGCTGTCGCCTGCGGCCCTCAGGCGATGTATTTGAGGAGTGTGCGGTCGTTGGCGTCGCGGTCGAGGAAGCCTCGCTCGATCAGCGACTCCAGGCGCGCCTTGAGCAGCTTCGCCTGTGGCAGGAACCTCACCTTTAGGATGTCCACCACCTGTTGTGTGCGTTGCGTGTTAAGTGTTTCAAGCACACATGTGCGGTGCGGTGCGTCGGTGAGGAAGATGGAGAGGGAGATGGAGGAGTCACCTGAAGCTGAAGCTCGGTCCACGAGAGCACGTTTCGAGACTTGAGCACGCGGACCATGGCCGCATCCACCTCGAACGCTCGCTGCTTCACGACGGCCACCTGATCCTGCTTGGCCTGCTTGGATTCCTGCTTGGCGCTTCCGGCGGGGAAGGCAACGCGCCGCTTCTTCTTGAGGTCGATCTTGACAGTGAACACGTCGTCGTCGTTGATCTTTTCAGCGCTGGACTCCGCATCGACTTCGCTCTCGCCGCCCTTCGCCGATTTCTCCGCCTGCCCCTGGCACGAGTGGACGTGAGTTTTAGCGGCAATACACACGACACACACACGACACACACGACACACACCTCGGTTTGAACTTCTGCGGGACTCTGTGTGGAGCGCTCGAGTGCTGTGAAGCTCCAGCAGGCCAGAGGCTGAATGGCGGCCTTGAGAATCTCCATGAGGTTGATGTCGTACTCGGACGAGCGCGACGCCCGCAGCTTGGCCCGGGACTGGTCGCCGGGCCACAGGACGGCCTTGATCTCGTTGAGCGCCCAGGCGTCCTTCTGGTTGAAGAGCAGCAGGATCGACGCCTGGAGGGGCGTCACCACCAATTCCCGCTTGGCCTTGCCCTCCGTGGTGGACAGCATCACCGTTCCGTGGTTGTACAACCAGCGCAGCTGCTTCGATCCGCCTATTTAACAAATATATTTATAAATTAATTAATCAATCAATCAATTATACGACAAATTGCATTTATCTCAAAAATATTTTTAATATCTTTAGTAAATAAATTCAAATGAATGAGGGCGGGAGGTACCGGTTTCGTGTTTGTAGAACTCTTCGAACTTGGAGACGGACGCGACGAACTCGGACGACTGACCGGGGAGGGGGAACTTATCGACGCCCGAGATCGGCCAGAACGAGTCGTTCAGCACCTGCACCGACAACTGCAGCCCGGCCACCTGTTGTTTTTTACGATGGTCGCGTGCGTGCGTGCGTGCGTGCGTGCGTGCGTGCGTGCGTTAGTCCGTCGTGATGGACAGACGAGTGGTGGCGACATAGGCCGTGTGAGGTGGCCCACCTTGTCGGAGTCGCCATTCCATTCCTGGAACCGCTGCTTGACCCGGGCGATGGACTCGTCCTCGGCGTCGGTGAACATGCCCTGGAGGCGCCGAGTGAAGGAATTGCCGCACTGGGCCTTGAGCAGGGAGATGAAGTTCTTCTCTGCCGTTTCGTCGAAACCGGACCCGCGCGCCAGCAGGCGCTTGCACAGCCCGCGCCGGGCGTACTCTGCGAACTCGTCCTTGTCTCGAAAGTACGAGAACAGCCGCGCGATGTCCTGCCACCCCGTCACCGCGACCCAAGGCGTGTGCGCTGTCAAACCAGCTGACTCTACCAACCCGCGAGCAGAGGGGAGGCCGTGGGTGAACCTCGAGCTGGGCGGCCTTTTCCTCTTCGGCGATCTTGGCCTTGCCCTTGAGCAGGTAGTCGAGATAGAAGTTGAGCAGCCTGCGCGCACGCGCGCGTGTAGAATGGTTAGGCGGTGCTTTTCAGAGAAGAAGCGACAGTGACAGAGGTGCAGAGACGTGCCTGGACGTGGTGAATTTGCCCGCGCTCAGGTTCATGATGGTGACGAAGGCCTTGTCGAAGGCCTCCTTGAAGCTGGAGTTCTTCAAGAAGCACTGGTCGACCTGCGCCGAATATTTGGTGTAGAGCTCCGCCGTCTGGTCGCCGGTGGTGTGTTGGGCGTTAGTGACCTTGGGCGACACTGGACTTGAAAGGGGGAAAAAAAGCGGTACCTGTTGGATGAAGCTGATTGCAGACTTCATGGCAGCTTGGGCGGTCTTCTTGGAGGCCTGTTCCTTGACGATCGCCACACCCTGCGCGGCGACGTGCTCCTCGAAGGTCTTGGCACTGTTGGTGAGTCCGTTGGCCACTCGCGACAGCAAAAAATAGAATCGCGTCATATCTACCACACACACCACACACACACCACACACACACACCACAACCACACACACACCAGGGAGAGTGTGCGTGAGTGCCACTGTCGTAGGTGAGCGTGGAGTGGGACTCACCCTGCTGCCTGTCGGCGGTGAGCATGCTCTTGAAGGTCGCCTGGAGCGATTCCATGTGATTCTCGATCAATGCAAAATTGAGCGCTTGCTCCAGCTTGGCCAGGGTGTCCTTGTAGGAGGCCTCGCAGTTGCTCGACTCCTCTTTGATGCGCTCTTCGGCCTGTGCATTCGCGTGGTGCACATCAACGTCGTGTTAAAAAGCAGTTCACACGACAAAAACACACGACACACGACACACGACACACGACACACGACACACACCACGATAGTGCGTTGCAGGCGCGTTACCTTGGTCATGTAGTCCGAAATGCTGTTGGAGGACAAGAAGTTGGTGGACTCGTTGACGTAGTACGCCTTGGTCTCCTCGAGGAAACGAGCCTCGAACTCCTGTTCGTAGAACTTGCGCGAGTCGTCGAGTGCGATCGCGTCTGCGCGCGTGAGCACCACCAGACACGACGTCAGCGACAACACACATCATGCACCCTCTCCCTAGACACGAATCGAAAAGCGTGTTCGTGTGTTCGTGCAACGTACTCAGACTCTCGATCATGTCCCTGACGAGGGACTTGTCGAGCATGGCGCCGTTCCTGTCGCGTTCGATGTACGAGAAGAGCGCTGAGAGGAGCTGCTCCTTCAGCGCCTTGTAGCAGTACTCTCGCCACACCCAGATCGACAGCTGAGAACGGAAGCGGGAGAGTGAGTAAAATGCAAACGGCCCGGTCGAGCCGGCGCCAGCACATCAAGAAGACGACGAAGAGAGTGTAGCAGTGCGTGCGGCGTACCGGTGCAATCTCGCGCACGTCCTTCTTGGACGCCCTCTGTGAGGGAATCCAAAAGCGAGCCTGTCCGGTGGTCAGGGTGAGTGAGCACGGTGGTGCCGGGTCATGTTGAGAGAGAGAGAGAGGAATGGCCGGCTGGTACCAGAATCTGAGAGGTGTTGGCGATGGCACGAGCAGAGGAGCGGTAGATCTCAAAGGTCTCGAGGTACTTCTTCAGAAGCGAGACATCCTTCAGATCAGCCAGTTTCTGTACGTCAAGTAGAAGAGATTAGGGTCCCCTTAAAAAGAACTGGATTGAGGCCGGCTGGTAGGCGCTGGGTACCGTGTTGATGATGTGGGCAACCTGCTTCACGAAGCTCGCGCGAAGGCAGTTGTAAAGGCCAAGCTCGTGTCGGTCAGTGCCAGTGCACAGCTTGTAGCAGGTACTGCACATAGATGAAAAACACAAATTAGTCCACCAAGAGGGTGCCAGCCCAACGTTTGATGGCCGCCAGGTGCAAGGTTTGCCTCAATTGAAATTGAAATTGCCAATTGAATTTTACGAAATTGAATGAAGAGGCAAAGATTCTCGAGAATTGAATGAAGAGCAAGGGGTCGGGGCTGCACGTACTCATAGTGCCCCATCCATTCTTTCCTCGTCAAACTTTCCTTGTTGTCAATGGCGTTCATTATCTTGTGGCACCCAGCCGCGAGGGTGTGCAGCGAAGGGTGATCATCTTCTATCACTTCCTCTGCCATCATTTTCTGACTGTCCAACGCTGGCCACGCTCTGGCTGTTTCTTGTGTTGTTGTTCTGCCTCAGTTTATTTCGGTTCTCCTCCTTCACTAAAATGGGCGCAATATATCTTTCCATTTTCTTGAATTGCATTAATTGTTATAAATGCAAGATTTATTTGCTGATCCTGGTTGAGGTCAACCAACTGCTGGTCCTTGCTTGGCGCCCAGGTAGAGCATGACCGTCAAGCCCTTGCATTCGCGAGTGATTGGGCCTTTGCGAAAAGCTGCGTAGCAAGCCTTGTTCTGCGTGAGCCAAAAAGTGGCGGGAAAAGATCAAAACAAAACAAAACAAAAGTAAATCTGCGCAACAAAAGCGATGGAGGGAGATGTTGAGTGGGTCCAACAGATTCCGCCACTCGTGGACGACGATGAGTCACACCTTGACCAATCTATGACAGATCAACAAGAAGAGCGTCCCCGGCTACGGGTGCACATCAAAAAGTAATAATTTCATCCCAAATTTTTGCATTAGGCTCGAAGATGGAGGCCTAACAGGCGCTTGTGCAGGTGGCATGCCATTGCGGCCTGGCACTGGGATGTGCATGAGGACAGCTGCGGCATTTGCCGGATGCAGTTCGATACGTACTGCGTGGATTGCAAGAAGCCTGGCGATGAGTGCCCACCAAGTGCGTTCATCTCTCCATCTCTCGCGAGAGCGGTTAGCAAACGCCTTTCTAACCCGCTCTCACCTCCAGTCTGGGGCAAATGCAACCACATCTTCCATCTGCACTGCATCTTGAAGTGGATTCAACAGCAGGGCGCCGAGGCTCACTGCCCCATGTGCCGCCAGCCCTGGGAGTTCAAATAGAATCACCCACTCCCCCGCTCCACCATGTACATCTTCACCCACAACACTCTGCCTCTTCATCACGAGAAGGAAGCGCTTGGGGAGTGGCGAGTGATGAGGACAGGGTGTGTATTGTGAATCATGAGAGACGAGAAGGAAGAAGGAGGGTGGCTGTTGGGTGTAGTGGTACGAGGATAGCGAGAGGGGTTGAGGCTTAGGCTTTGAGCTTGGGGCGGAGCTCCTCCTTGGTGGGCACGCCGTGGATGTCGCCGGTGGAGACGAGGGTGAGAGGAGAGGAGAAGACGCGGCGGGCCACGCGGGCCAGGTCGTCGCGAGTGACGGCGTCGAAGCGGGCGGCGTACTGGGCCGGGGCGAGGGGCGCGGTGCCGGCGAGGGTGTGGCGGGCGAGGTAGTCGACGAGGCCGGTGCGGGACTCGACCTCGCGGAAGAAGGAGGCCTTGGCCTGGTTCTTGGCCCTGGTGAGCTCGGCGTCGTCGACGGAGAAGCTGCCGGCGAGGCTGTTGAGTTCGGCGCTGAGCAGGCGGGCGGCATCGGCGCCGTGGCCGGGGAGGGCCTCCACAAAGACGCCGAAGAGACCAGAGTCGCTGTAGGAGGCGTTGAGGGCGGAGGAGGCGAGCACGTAGTCGCCCTTGGCGAGCACGTTGCGGGCGAGGCGAGAGCGCAGGCCGACGCCGGGACCATCGCGGGTGAAGCGGGCAGCGCCGCCGAGGAGCGAGCTCAGGGTGCGCACGGCGAACACGTCGGGGTCGGCCAGGCTGGCGCCCTCGAAGGCGAGCGCGACGCGGGAGTTGCCGGGACCGGGGAGGCGGAGCTCGCCACCGGTGTAGGACGAGGCGGCGGTGTAGACGGCGCCGGGCTTGCGGTCGGCAGCCTCGAGGGTGGTCCACGGGGCCTTGTCCTCGGCGAAGGCGTCGGCGGGGAAGTACTTGTTGGCTTGGGCAACGAGCTGCTCGTGCTTGATGCCGTAGCCGACAAGGGCGACGTTGGAGGCCTGGTACCGCTCGTGGTGGTACCTGATGATGGCCTCCCTGGTGACGGCGCCCACTCTGTAGTTGGGGCAGTAGATGGAGTTACCCAGACCCTCATCCCTGTAGGCCTCACGGTGGATGGCCTCCACGAGAGCGGTGGCGGGGTTGGTCTCGGCCTCGTGCACCTCGGCGGCGACCTGAGGAGCGGCGTCCCTCACAATGTACTCCCACGCGAGCGGGTGCATGAGGTCGCGGAGCATCCACACGTAATCCTCGAGGTAATCGGGCATCAGCTGGCCCGAGTACGAGATGTTCTCGCGACTCGCGGAAACATCGAAAGCCGCAGTGGCCACCTCCATCTCCCTGGTGACGGTAAGCGGGCTCCTGCTGCTCGTGCGCTATGTAGCAGCGGGGGGGGGGGATTAATATAGTACGCAGCATTCCGAGCCGGATGAAAGATGAAAAATGGCGGCAATTTGAGGTAATTGGCATACCGAGAAGGCAAGGTGCCTGAGGAAGTGAGCGGCACCGCGAGACTCACCGGTCTCGAAGCGGGCGCCGGCCTTGACGTGCAGGCCCACGGCGGCGAGCGGCAGCTCAGAGCTGACGGTGGTGACCTTCAGACCGCTGTCGAGCGTGGTGGTCTGAACATTGTCGAGGGTCTGAGGAGTGGCCTCCCAGGTCTGGGGCACAGAGCTATGGGCCTGCTTCAAGCTGGAAGTGGCGGTCCACGACGAGTAGCTCTGGAAATGGCGGCAAATAGTCAATCAATTGGCGAACGGGAGGGGGGGGGCTTTTTGTTCTAATAAGCGGCAATAAATGCTCCGAGCGCGACAGAAGTGAGGCGAGAGGACAAATGCGAAGGCAAATTAACAAGCAGCTGTGGCAAGGCGCAGATAAACCGCAGCAATTGCACATTGTACTCCAATTACTGACCTTCGATCCGAGGACGGAAGCGGAGGGCGACGAGGCGCGGGTCACTCCCTTAGCGAGGGACAAACGGGCAGCGTGCTGCGGCTTCATAATGATGTTCGCGAAAATGCGTGAGTGCGGAACGAGGGCGGGGCAGGAGGCTCTCAATCTTCAGCGGCGCAGGCAAAGGCGACGGAGAAAATGGCCAGCAAGCCAAACCGCCACCTTAAATTCTTGTGACCGTGCGCGTTTCGTGCTCACCATGACGAACACAACACGCAACACACGCCACCGCACACACGGACTCAACGCGCGTACATATTGATGCCATCGCTGGGGAACGAGTGAAAACTTTACATCGAGGAGATGACATAAATACAACATGTTGCTCGGCGAGAAGAAGGTGCGGGTGACGTCGCCTTGGTCTAGTTGAGCCAGAAGGCGTCGATGCAGCAGACGCTCCACTTGGAGTTGTAGCGCCACCACCAGAAGAGGTAGAGGAGCGAGTAGAAGGCGTTGTTGCTCGTTTGGGAGACGTGGAAGAGCGGGAAGACGGAGAGGTGGAGGCTGGAGGCGCCCTTGCTGAAGAGGAAGAAGGGCAATAGGAGGAGGAATAAGTCGCTACTCCTCTTGCTGCGGTAGAGCCAGAAGAGAGGTACGAGGAAGAAGGAGAAGGCGGTGCCGCTGCTGACCACCCACACGAAGGGGAAGAGGGTGAAGAGGAAGAAGTCGTTGTCGATGCTAAACCAGAAGATGAGGAAGAACGAGAAGGTCTTGGCGCCCGAGCTGGATCGTGTGAAGGTGAAGAGGGGCAGCACGCCCACCGCCCACCGGCCGGTGCTGCTGCTCCCGGCCACCCACACGAAGGGGAAGAAGGCGAAGAGGAAGAAGTCGTCCTCGCTGCGGACCCACAAGAGCAGGAAGAGCGAGACCGTCGTGGCGCCCTTGGCCGACCGCGCGAAGGTGAAGAACGGCAGCACGGCGACGGACCACCCGCCGCCGGCCGTGTCGCGGGCGTACCAGAACTGGAGGATGAGCGCCCTCGTCTCCGTCTTGGTCCGATAGATGAACCCGAACGGCAGGAGCATCGACAGCGTCTTGGTCTCGTTGCTGATCACCCAGAACAGGAACAGCACGCCTATCGTGCGCTTGTTGCGCGCTGTTTTACGCAGTAGTGTGGAAGAAAGTGTGAGGGTTTGTTCGCTGAAAGCGAGCGCGCGATGCCAGGAGGAGATGATGACGTACAGGCGGAGTAGAAGAAGATCGGGAAGAGCCAGCACAGGGTCGAGTCGCCGTCTCGCTTGATGAAGAAGATGGGGAACACTGTGGCCCACCACATGCCCGACGAGTGCTTGGCCATCCAGAACAGAAGGAAGCCGATGACCGGCTTCCACTGCGGAGAGCGGTAGTAGAAGAACGGGAGCACGGACATCGTCACCGAGCTACTGGCCGGGTTCTTGGTGAACCACACGATGTAGAACAGGCCGAAGCCGGTCTTATCGATCTCCGGGTTGCGGTAGAAGAAGAAGAACGGCACGAGCGTCGTGAACACCCTCCTGTGGCCGTTGTTTGTCGACACTCGGAGCCAGTAGAGCAGCATCACCGACAGCGTTGTGTGATTGTCTTTGTTGCTGAAGATCACGAACGGGAAGAGCACCAGTTTCCTGCAGTTGGTGTCGGGTGTGTCGTGTGTGGGCGAATTAGCTGAAGCTTTACAGTAGTGAGAGCGTCGTGTGTACTCGAGTTTGCCCCGGCGCGTGGTCAAGTAGAACAGCAAGAAGAAGATCGTCGTCTGAAAGCAATGAAGAGCGAGTCAGAGTCAGAGGGCATGAGATCGAATTGAGAGAGCCTCGGGCAGGCGGACGAACCGTGTTGTTCCCTTTGACAAACCAGAAGATCGGGAAGATGGTGAATACAGAATGGGAGTCCATCCTGACTAACCATACCACCCCTGCATGCATCACCACAGACAAGTCAGACTAGGGCAAGCAGCAGCAGCAGCAAGGGCACAAAGGGCACACATGCATCTTCAACTTTGAAAGATCTTCCAACGAACCGCAGATGGTCGTGGCGCTGGAGCTGTCCTCGCTGAAGTGCCAAAAGATGGGGAAGAGGACGATGGCGCGATAGACCCTGAACGAGTTGGCGTTGTGCATGTTCGGCGTATGGATGGTGCGATAGTAGAAGATGTAGAGCACCGACAGGAAGAAGCGCCTCTCGCCCTGCTTCTCTGTTGACACGTACGAGAGCAGCGGGAAGACGTGCAGAACCGTGCGCCCGCCTTCGCCTCCGCTCTGGTCATAGCTATGGTGGTGATAATCATCAGCACAGTGCCGCCTTCATCCTTGCAAGGTCCCTCTCGACGTGACAGGTGGGGTGGCGCACCTTTTGTAGAAGATGACGCAGGGCGCGATGGCGATGAGCATGCGACGTTGCGAGATGTAGATATACGTGAGTGGCAGCAGCCGCATCGTGAAGACCCATCCTTCGCCCTTGCCGGCAGCAACAGCATCGTCGCTGCTGGTCTTGGAGATGCGGAAGAACGGCCAAATCACATCGACGGCCCAGCCCCCTGGCACGGACACCAGGCGGAGCAGGATGACGAAGATGGAGATGCACCAGGCCGAGAGGGTCGATGCGGCCGTGTAGCGGCAGTAGTTGACGATAAACGGGTACCAACCGCGTTTTAGCCCCTTGGCCGGCTCCTCGCTGCCACCCTCGTCATGCCGTTGGTAGTAGAGGGGCCACAAGGGCAGATTTGACGCCGTGCAGCAGTCCCCGGCCATTCAACGATGCGCAATCCAATCAATACTAACATAAATCAGACCAGAAGAAGAGCTCCCCTGTGTAATACAACATCTCTTTCGCCTAAGAGGCCCGCCGCGCTGAAAAAGAACATCGCCAACCAACCACACCGCGCCGCGGCCCACGGGCACCTGGTCCTGCGTTTCTGCGATCTTGCATAATTATGATGTCGGTTAGGGTCATTGGCCGCGCAGCTGGCCAGTTCGAAGGACTCTGGCTCACTTCTTCCCCTTTTGGTCCTCCTCGCCGTGCGTGGCTTGGTTTTTTCTTCATCTTCCTCCTCTTGGTCTTGGTCTTCGTCATCCTTCGCTTTGTCTTTGCCCTTGCCCTTGCCGCGCGCGGCCGGTTTCCTTTCTTCTTCGCTCTCGCTGCTGGAGGACACCCCGTCGTCATCGTAGTCCCGCTCATCCTCTTCTCCCTCGCTCTCCGGTATCTCCCCCTTCTCGAGGTACCTGAAGTAGATCGACTCGGTCCGGTCCTGCAGCGCAGCACAGCCATCAAACGAACGAGGGTCAACACAACCGCTTTCTTTGGCTGACGTGTGGTGGTACCTGCGCGAGCTCGCCCGTCTTTTTGATGAACTCTTTTGACTCGACATCAAGCGTGGGCGCCCTGTGTACATGCGCGGGGGAACGTGTGAGCAATCAACGCCGTAGGCCGAAGGAGGGCGGTGGTCTTCACCGGGTCGGGTGTGGCCGTACCAGTAGTTGAGCAAAGCGTTGCGGCACGCACGCAGGTGGCCCTTTTCCAGGATTTGCACGGCGAAGAAGTCGACCAGGGGCTTCTTCCAGCGCGCGAAGCCCAAGTGCCCCAGGCTCGTCAGGATGCGCGCTAAACGACAAACAACGACAACGACAACAACAAAGCATGGGGTCAGCGATACGCCGACCACATGGGGAAGTGAATGAGGTAGGTCCGGGTACTGATCCGTAGGTTGTTGTGGGTGTGTGAGTTCATGTTCCGGTAGCGCGATAGCCAGTGCTTGGCGCGCTTCACCTGGCCCGTGTGCTTATCCACCAGACGCAGGCCGTAGAAATCGAGCTGGCGTGTTGATCAGACGAGAACGAGAGAACACGGACAAGCGAGCTCGTGAGAACACGGCTTGCTAGGCTTCTGCACCTTATCTTGTAAGCATACCATGAGCTGATAGGACTTGACCACGCGCATGGCGATCTGTACGCTCTCCCGCATCAACTTGGCTGAAGCGCGTAGCGAGAAGACGATGAAAGTGAGGATTGGAGTTGTGTGGTGTGGGAGAGTGCCAAACAGGACTGGCGACTGCTATGTATGTACCCTCTCCCTTGGTGAGACGCGCGGACTGGTAGTTCATGCCGCCGCCCTCAAACAGGGGGAAGAGCCACTGGATGTAGCCGTGGTGGGCCTCCAGCTTCTTGTAGTCGCCCCACCAACGCTTGTGAACGCGATCGATCACGTCACCAGATGGACGCGACGGCCGCACCTGCGTAGCGTATCCGACACAACGCACGAGAGAAGGAAGTATGAGTAATATCCATTACCAAGAAGAAGGAACGAGCACGTAGAAGCAAACGACGGTGGTCGTGGTGAACGCTACGTTGGAGTAGAAGAGGAAATTGGGACCCTCGCGAGGGTTGACCTCGACCCTCGGTGCCGACTGGCGTGGCGACCACGGCTGCGGCACATACGCCGCCTGGACTCGACCTACTCGCAAAATACATGCAAATAAATAAATATTCGAAAAAAACATAATTAAATAATTTATGAATGATAGGAAATGGAGGAAGGGACCTGAGGAACGGCGGAGAGGATAGCGGCCGGCCTCGTTGGTGGTGACGACGGCAGTGGAGGAAGATGAAGACGAGGAGGAAGTGACGCGCACGGTGGAGGCCTTTACGAAGGTGAGCTTCCCCTTTGTTTTGGTTTGGCGCGACTTGTCGTCCTCGGCTTCCTTGGCCTCCACCTCCTCCTCTTCGCGCTTTGTTCGTTTCGCCTGGCGCCCTTCGCCATCCTCTTTTCCTTTGCTCGCAGCAGGCCTCTTGCGTGGCGGCATCGTCAATCTTCAACAACCACACTTCCTTCCTGAAAGTTACCGTTTAATATTTCAATAATAATCTTTACACTTTTTTTCTCGCTCATTTTCTTATTATTATTTTATCCCTCCGTCTCGCTGTGCAACCAAAAGAATACTAGGAAAAAGCGTGGATTGACAAACATTTCTGGACATGTTCCACCAATTTATTAGCTTGTTTTCCCGTTTCCGGAATGCGGGGCAGTCGCAGATGGCTACCACGGAGAATTCATCACATACCAAACTTCTGTACACTTTCGCGCCAAACTTTTCAGCCAACTCCTCGCCGTTTCCGTGTCACTTTCCGACGTGTATTATAAATATTTCCTGTCTTTGAAGGCTTAAATGATTCAAATACTTTAACTGTTTCTCTGTGCGACCATGGAGATCGCTGTCTCGCAGATTCGGCGGTGGCTGGGTACGCCAAAGCGGCGAAGACAGTGAAGTTGGCAGCGGCTTTCGTGGAAATTCGACAGGTGACGACCACCGATATTTGACGGTTCTTCTGTCTGTCTCAGTCATTCTTCACAACCACCACAGCGAGCTGAGCCAGCGACACGCCCAGCCACACCCGGCACCCCGCCTACAAAACCACCAACCCACCAGTCCATCCCACCAACGCTTTCATGCTCTACTGCTCTCCTCGTGCTTCCTCCAACACCACAACCACCAACTTCACCCCTCGCACCTCGCTTCTCTTCGACGCTTCGCTCGACTACTTCGACTCAACCATCAACGACCGCTTTAGTCGTTTCTCCTAGCGCCATCGTCGTCACCCCCAACAGCAACACACATAATCAAATGGCACCCACCCCTACCGCCCCCGCCACGTCGACTGCCACCGCCACCTCCACCCAGGCCTCGCCCACGCCCGTGAAGAGGAAGGGCCCCAGCCCGGCGGTGCTCAGCAATGAGCTCTTCCAGCTCAAGAAGCAAATCGACCAGCTTCAGTTCAGAGTCGCCCAGCAGCAGCGCAAGGGCGACCCGCAGCTCGCCCGCACCCAGGCCAGACTCGAAGGCCTGCGCCGCACGCACCAGTGGCTCAAGCGCCTCCACATGGCGCTCCACCCGCTCAACCCTGCCCACCAGCCTCTCAAGCAGCAGCCGTCTAGCCCCAAGCCGGCCGTCCGCTCGGTGGTTGCCGCTGCCACCACCACCTCGGTCACCGTCATCGACACCTCCTCAGCACCGCAGACCCTAAGCGTCCGCTCGTAACGGGCCAATCGACCGCTCTCCACGACTCGACTTAGTTCCCTCTTATTCGACGAATTTAGAGACCCGCCACAATCCGAGATCGGATGGAATTTGCAAGAGAAGAACGGACACGATAGCAACGAAGAAGGACGCGCGCGGCCTGTACATCCTGTACACAATTTTGTTTTACACTGCCACATATAATCCCCCCTATTTTTCTCGCTTCTACATAAATCGATTTCAACCTACGCGACCACTTCCCTTCTTCTTGCTCTTTACTTTTTTATGACGGCCTCTCATTTCATTGTTGCTTCAACCATAACCCACGGTACCCCCTCCCAGACCAAAGGCTTTGCTCTCGTTCACGAAGAGCCGGGAGAAGAGCTTCTTGTCATCCAGCTGCTCTCCAGCTCAACGGCGTAGCCCCGAACGAGGAGGATCAAGGTGAAGGGCGGTGAGCGTGGATGACAGGAAAAGCAAGGGGAAGGAAGGCCAGAGCTACCACGAACCAGCCGACAGCCTTCCCTGCAGATTTCAGCTGGAAGACACCATCTTCGCTGCAGGTGGCCCACCCTCATCTCCCATCACTCTCGTGGTTAGCTGAACCTCATCCTCCATACATAGGCTTGGGCATGCGCTGTACTTCGGCAGAGCCCTCCACAGACCAACCCACGGCGGAGGCCCATTCGACATTCACACAACACTACCTCAACCAGCAACAACAACACTGGCCCTGCACAATCGTCCACTCTCACCTTCTGCAGGACTCGACAACAACCATCCTCCCCTTGATACCGCACACGACTCACAGCACTCAGCAGTGATACACACAACCCCGCACTTCGCAACACAACTCACCACACACACACCACACAACACAATGTCTTGGGACATGGGCGTCGCACCTCCGGGCATGACCCCGCCCGGAGGCGGCTACGACAGCACCGCCTACCCGCCACCACCGCCCGGCTACGGCGGCCCTCCGCCCGCTGCGGGCGCCTACCCGCCATTCCCCACGTACGCCTGATCTCCCGCATTCATCACACATTCCACACATTGGCCTGGGACTGCGGGCTGACTGACATTCGCGCTCGGTACGTAGGCAAGGGCCGATGCCGCCGGGTCCGCCGACCCCGCAGGACAGCCCCTGGGGTGGTCCTCCCGCTGCGCCCGGCCTGGGCTACGGTGCCCCGGGGCCAGACCCGGGCTTCACAGCCTTCCCTCCGCCCGGCGGCGCCCCTCCGCCGCCGGCTGCTGGAGGCGGCTGGGGCCAAGCGGCGGCCCCGCCTCCGCCCGGCGGGGCGGGCTACTACGGTGGACCGCCTGCGCCGCCTGTGGATCAGGGGTGGCAGCAGGCTCCCGCACAGATCGCGGTGGGCGGCGGCGGGGCCTACGGAGACCGTGGACCCTATGCGCGTCGCAAGTCGCTCCTCATCGGCATTTCCTACCGCAACTCCATTCGCCCCTTGGGCGGTACGCACCACACCGCACCCCAATTCACACAACTCGACTTACCATAGTACATTCGACCCAGGCTGCATCAACGACGTGAAGAACGTGCGCCAGTTCATCGTCGAACGCTACGGCTTCCCCACGTCGCGCGATTCCATGGTACGCGAGAGGACGGATGTCTACAGAGAGAGCGAGTCAGGTCTAAGACTTTCTTCCTTCTTCGCGTTTGGGGTTTCTTTGTTGTCAGGTCATCCTCACCGACGAGGGACACGAGGACTCTGCTCATCGGCCCACCAAAGAGAACATCGTTCGTTGGATGAGGTGGCTGGTGGCCGACGCCCGGGCCGGCGACTCGCTGTTCCTGCACTATTCGGGCCACGGAGGCCAGACCCCCGACAAGGGTACGCCCGTTCGCTGCTGAGTGCTCTTCTCTGTGGAGCCTCCACAGAGAGCCACCGATGTTTAACCACTCCCAAGGAGCAGATGGCGACGAGATCGATGGCATGGACGAAACCATCTTGCCCGTCGACTACGAGAAGACCGGTCAGATCGTCGACGACGACATGCACGAGATTCTCGTCAAGCACCTCAAGCCAGGTAACTTCCATTGCTTGCGAAAACACGGTACACTGGTTTCCCCCGAATCGCTCACGGTCGTGCTCGCGACAGGTGTGCGGCTGACGGTGATCTTCGACTCGTGCCACTCGGGCACGGCGCTCGATCTGCCCTACGTTTATGACAGTCGCGGCAACATCGTGTGCTCACCGGAGATGATTGCGGCCGCAGGCGGACCCAAGCCCACAGCCCAGGCCAGCAACACCAGCACCTACTACAGCAGCGGCGCGCCTTCGGGACCAGCACCTACTACAGTAGCGGCACGCCCTCTGGGACCAACAGCTACTACAGTAGCGGCACCCCTTCGGGGACCACTTACTATGGCGGCATGCCTGCGGGGACTCCCACCACCTACTACCAATCCAACCCGGTGGTGCAGTACAACGCCCGCAAGAAGAACAAGTGGAGCAGTACGTACAGGCTTGGAGCTCTTCCGATCGCGATGAATCCCCTGATCTAACGACCAATCCTTCATTTTCACAGCCAAGCTGGGCCACATGCTCATGGGCGTTTCCAGTTCGATGATGCCCCAACGGGGCATGGGCGACTATGGCGCCGAGACCACCGACCGCGAATACAACTACCAGGCCCACCTGAGTAGGATCTCTCAAGTAACCCACCTCCTGCCAACGACCTCTTTCGATCCTAAAGTTCTCATCGCCGTGCGTGTGTTGTCACAGGCCGACGTGGTGATGTTTTCGGGCTGCAGTGACGAGCAAACCAGTGCCGACACCAGCATTCAGGGCAGCCGCACCGGCGCCATGAGCTACGCCTTCATCGCCACGTTGCGCGCCAATCCTCAGGCACGAGTTCCAGCGCCCTTGGTTGTGTGTTGTTGTGGGTCGCTGACATGAGCGTTTCCCTGTGCAGGGGGTGACCTACTCTGGTCTGCTGGGCAGCATGCGCGAGGTCCTCCAGGGTCAGGCATTTGGCCAAGTGCCGCAGCTGTCCTCATCCCACCCGATGAACATGAACCAACCGTTCAATGTCTGATGCAGTCTGCTGCCCGCTAGGCGCAGGCCTTTCGTTACCATGTAACGCACATTGACATAACTTTCAGAACAGCGAAACGAACATTCGAAACGCAATTTAAGAATACCCTTGGAGCTGCCCAACAGACCGCCAAGAAGACAAAAAGATGGAGCAGACGGCACGTTTCGAGGGCCTCTTTGCCGCGACTCTCACGCCATTTGACGAAAACGGCCACGCCTCCACTCGCCTCACAAGTAACCCCCCCCCAACCATGATATTTTGTACTACCACTACCTCTGCCGTGCTTATTGACGTTGGGTATTGTGTGCGTTGTCGCAGAGGAGTATGGAGAGCGGCTGGTGCGAGAAGGAGTGACGGGTGTGTTCTGCTGCGGCACGTCGGGCGAAAGCATGAGCCTCACCCTACCCGAGCGCAAGGCTGCCCTCGAGGCTTGGCTCACTACGCCTCTTCGCGTCATAGTCCACATCGGCACTGCCAGGTATGTATGAAGTCCAGCGCCTCTTGAAAACAAGCACCACACCTTCCTCTGACCGCTCTACTTACGCCGTCCCGCCCGGCCGCTGAAGCTTGGAGCAGACAAAGGAGTTGGCTGCTCATGCTGAAAAGGCGGGTGCTCACGGCATCGCCCTCATGCCCCCCTTCTTCTTCAAGGTGAGTCCCTTTCTCTTCTCTCCCTTCTTCCATTTCACGTCTCGACCCACATTCCTAACGTAACCATCTACCACTCTTCTTCCTCTTCTGCGTGTCGTTCACAGCCTCGCAACGTTGAGGAACTGGTGTCGTACTGCGAGTCGGTGGCCGAGGCTGCGCCACACACGCCCCTGTTCTACTATCACTTCCCTGGTACCATCACAGGGCTCTTTGTGGTACATGCCTCAGCCCTAATCGTCGTGGTCGCATGATTGGGCGTTCAGGTATGGTGGGTGTCAACATTCCGCTCTACGACTTCTTCGCTGCGGCCAGCAGCCGCATCCCCACTCTTCAAGGTGCCACCCTCATTCTTACCCACCTTGAAAGGTGTCTTGTGTGCTGACCTCGTTTCATTCATTCAGGCGCCAAGTTCACCGACTCGCAGCTGGGCGACTTCTTCCGGGCTCTCTGCTTCGCCGGTACGACCGCCCTGACCCTTCGTCGCTGCTGCTCGTACTGGTCGTAGGAATCCCACTGTGCTTTGCATATGGGCTTCAACAGACCGCAAGTACGACGTGATGCAGGGCTACGAGTTTTCGTATCTGCCGTGCCTGGTGCTGGGCGCCAAGGGCTACGTCGGGGTGTCCTTCTCCCTCTGCGCTCCGGTCTACCACCGCCTCGACAAGGCCTTCCACGAGGGCGACTTCGCCACCGCGCAGCGCCTCCAGCTCGCCGTGTCCGATTTCCTGACCACAGTCCTTAACTACAGCATGATCCCCGCTGTCAAGGCGCTCGCGAAGGAGGTTCTCTCAGCCCTCACCTACCCTCACCTGGTGGTCTTCTTCAGCTCCCGCTCATGGCTTGTGCGTGTGTGTGTGTGTGTGTGTTTGTGTTGTGTGTGTGTTGTGTGGTGTAGTGGACTGGCCTGGACTTTGGCGGCGTGAGGAAGCCGCTGGTGTCCCTTACGGACGCTGAGCGGACCAAGCTCCTGAACGAGCCCAGCGTCAAGACCATGCACGCCCTCGTCCTCGAGCACCAGCCCAAGCAGTGATACACCTTGACCCATCCGCCATCAGTGGCCCTTTACCTTGAGCACCTTCATCTTCATGCTGCACCAGGGCCAAGCTCATGAGCTAACCGCAAATGAAGGGAGCTTGGATACCGACAGTTTGAGCTGTCGTGGAGTACCACGGATTGGAGGTTGGTTTCGTTTCGAACCACAAAAGAACAGTCCGTGAAGGTTGTTGCTCGCACGACTGCTGCTCTGCATCGTCTCGTCTTGTTCACCGGTATTGGGCTACCTCCTGCCTGTTGTTGTTCAAGTACTAGCAAGCGTTAGAAAGTAGAGAGTTAGCGAAGAGAAAGCTAGATCTAGATTGATCAACCACCTCAATCTAAGATGGAAGCTGTGCCCGTGGTATCGGCGCCCCACAACGTAGCAACGTTTGTGCTTCAGGATGACCTTGGGCCTCAGCCCCTCGACAAGCTATTCCAAGCAACCAGGTCTCCTCCTCCCATTCATCTTTCATCTTCATTTCATATTTCCTTTGTGCTATGAATCCTTGGACCACGAGCTCAAGCACCTCTGCTCAAGTGCGAAACGAGGAGCAGGAGAACACTACAGTGCAATCTTTACAGATCCAGATTTTCACCGCGGTGCCTGGTGACACCTACAGGATGGCGGTGGAGAGCTTCTATGAAGCTGCAGAGAGCGCTGGTGGCGGCGAGGAAGGCGGAAGTGGTGACGGCGGCGATCCAAACAAGAGGGTGAGGGGCAGTTTGACTCTTCGCGCGCAGCTCCTGACCTCTCGTGCCGCTGCGGCCAAACCTGGTACGCCTCGCTCTACACCACCACTCGTCCGCGTTCTTGGGTGGCCGCCGACCGCAGACTCACCCGCGAGCCTACTCACTGCGCAGCCAACGCGGCCTTGGACTTGAGCAGCAAGACCAACCGCGAGCTGGTGGAGCTACTGCGCCACAGGGTGCGTTCTGTTCTTTCCGGCGAGTGCGGCCTGCGGTTGCGGTTAGCACTCACTCGCCCCCTTACGCGCGTTTGACAGGACGAAGGGATGAAGCTGGCCGCGGCGAGCGTGCTGGAGAAGAAGGTGTGCGGCGTGCTGGCGACTGACGTCGCGCGCGTTTCGGCCGTGGAGGAGCTGACTAAGAATGGCCTTCGGCCGTTGGTTGAGATCCTGACCGCCACCGCCTCCAGCACACAGCTCCTCTACAAGACCGTCGTTATCCTCATAGCCATCTTCAACGGCACGTGCGCTGTGTTGTGTGTGTTGTGTTGTGTGTGTGTTGTGCTTGCTGATATGCTCCTGTCCTGCGCACAAGCTCGTAGCTGACTGTTTCTTAGATGATGTCAGCGATCGCCTGCGGCAGGTCGGAGGATTGGGTCCTCTCCTGAGCCATGTGTCGTCCGAGGATAGCGCGCTCGTCAAGCAGCTCCTGGTCCTCATCACCGATCTCGCCCTCAATGGTTCGTTTTCCTCCCGCGCCTTAGTTGTGTAAGAGAGCACCGCAACCAACACCAAATGCGAATATGTGTGTGTGTGTGGCGCCACGTGTAGAGCAAAACCAAGACGGGTTCCGCCGTACGGGTCTGCTCGACAAGGTGGTGCCCACTCTGGCTCACCCAGATCCCGAGGTGCGCCTCTCTGCTGCCGAGGCCCTGGTCAACCTCTCCGTCTCCGTCAAGAATCAGGAGGTACCTCAAGCCAGGCCCCTCCTTTCCGCAGCTGCTGCGCGTATGTTACTGACTTTATGTCCCACAGACGATCGCCAAGGCC
This sequence comes from Acanthamoeba castellanii str. Neff, assembly GCF_000313135.1. Taxonomy (NCBI): domain Eukaryota; phylum Discosea; order Longamoebia; family Acanthamoebidae; genus Acanthamoeba; species Acanthamoeba castellanii. The sequence goes on from NW_004457431.1 coordinate 108,252, forward strand.
AATGCTCTGCCCCTGGTAATCCAGGCGCTGAGGTCCGACGACGATCATTTCCAACTACAGAGCCTTCTCCTTCTTCACAACCTGTCCCAGTGCGGTATGTGCGACGCAGCGCCTTCTTGATCAGCACCTTTACTTTTTGGTCGGACTGAACGTTGCCTGGTGGTGGTGGTGGTGCTGGTGGTGGTGGTGGTGGTGGTGGTGGTGGTGGTGGTGGTGGTGTGCGCAGCGATGGCCAAGGCCAACTTCACCAGCGAGGACCTGGCGCTACTGCTCACCTTCGCCGATGCGCAGAAGCTGGGCCAGGAGCCCAAGGAACGCAATCTCATCGTGCAGCGCTACACTCTCGCCACGTTGGCCGGATTGGCCAGCTTCGGTATCTCCGCACATGTGCCCACACATAGACGTGGTGGTGACCTAAAGGCTGACCGTGCATGATGCCCCTCTTCGTATTCAGAGAAACACCAGCACAAGATTGGAGAGCTGGGTGCAGTCAAGATGCTGCTGCCGTTCCTTGAGCTCGTGGAAGGCCCCGTGCCCGTGGACGGCGATGTGCTGTCCAGCGTGCTCGAAACCTTCGACCACCTACTGAACTTGAGTACTCGCCCTGCGTGCCTATGTGGTAGTGAGGCCGTGTTGTTGTGTTGCAATCGGAACGGCGAAGAGGTCTAACACATGCACCATTGCAGAGGACAATCAGTACATGTTTTTCCAAGCCAACGGGCACGAGCGCGTGTTGGCCATCTTGCGCAAGCCACAGGCCTTCAGCGAGTCTGTCGTCATCGAAGCCGCCTCCATCGTTGCCCATCTGTCCTCCTCCTGTACGCTTCCCCCGACCTGCCCTTCACTGGTCCCCGTCAGCCCATCCACTCCCGCACAACAGCACGACCGGTCTGGAACTCCTCACTAATGGTGGCCTTTTCTATGGGTTCTGCTTGCAGCGAACAGCCACGTGTTTGGCTCCATCGGCGTCAGGCAACTCAACAACCTGCTCGACATGTACCCCCAGGTACTGTGCCTTTTTTGCTCGGTTGCCCCTACCTGCCCCTACGAGGTTTCTTAACACTTGTGGTCGCGTGCAGAACACAACCATGCATCTCCTGGTCGCCAAGACCTATGCGTCGCTTTCCCAGGACGGTTCGTGATGAACATCCCCCTCTCCCTTACCACCATCAACCTACTTCTTTCTTTTATTGTTATTTATGTATTTCTATTTTCTGTGAATCGCAGGACACAGCGCCCGCTTGCTGGTTGCGAATCAGGCCGAGCTGGTGTTGGCCAAGTTCATCCTCGAATCCCGCACGAAGCAGGTGCTCGAGCACGCCTGCCTGGCCCTCTCCAAGCTCGCCGGATTTGGTATTCATTTTTCCTCCCCTGCTCACTTGCCTCTCGACTCTTGGGCCTGGCCCAGGTCGGATGACTGATCGTCGATCGTCGCACATCTATGTGTGCAGATTCCGTGCGCGCCTATATTATCCAGTCCGAGCTGGTGCGGAAGCTGATCTCTCTGCTGGGCTACAGCGATCAATCTCTCGTCGCTCCCGTCACCACCACCCTTGGTCTCGTGGCCGTCAAGGGTACTGCCACTGCCCCGTGTGCCTGTGTGACTGCGTGCGCGAGGCACTTTTTTGCTGACTCTGTTTTGTTTTCTTTTCTTTTCTTTTTCTGTGGTGTGTAGAGGAGGGCATGGCGGCGATCATGGACTACGGCGGTCTCCTGCCTCTCATCACGCTGCTCCAGTCGCAGGACACCCGCATACAGGAGATGGCTCTGACCGCCATCGGCAGGGTGGTCCTGGCCGGTACGTGCCTCATCTTCGTCGCGCTCGCGCCTTCTCCACAGACGCACGTGCATGCGCGCCATGCCTCATTAGGAGTGCCTGCATGTCTGTCCTACAGACCAGTCGAGCACCAACAGGCAGGATCTTGTGTACCGGGGCGGGTTGAAGGAGATGATCGGGCTCATGACCTCGTCGAGCCCGGCCGTGCAGCTGCTCGTGCTGGGCATCCTCAAGGCCCTCGCCAAATACGGTAGCCCCCTCCCCCCCAATCCACGACCTAAAGCAAACGGTTTTGCTGACGTGGCACGCGACCTGGTGCAGAGGACATGCGCGAACCGTTCCAACAGGGAGGGCTCATGGAAAAGATCCGCCTCCTCGCCGACCACCGTACGCTTGCCTTGATCATTTGTGGAATGCACGAGGAAAGGGAAAGCCGCTGATGATATTGTCGCGGGCGGTGGCGGAGAGCAGCCAACGTGCAGAAAGAGAACTCGAATGTTAGGCAGACGCTGCGTATGCTGCTGCTCGCGGTGAAGACCCTCCTGGACGCCCCGCCCACGCCCGTTTCCGTGCCCTCCTCGCCCATGCTCAGTGCCCTCAACTACACACCTGGTACCGCTCACCTTCGTCCCGTCTTTTCTGCGCCGTGGCGTACCGGTGACTCACCACAGCACTGTGAATGCGGTCGGTCGCAGAGGAGATGCAGAAGCTGGACACGGTGTTGGCGTCGCTGACGCGGGACCAGCTCATCTCCCTCGTCAAGGAGGCCGTAACGCAGGGCGCCAATGTCTCGAACTCCATCAAGCAGTTCGTTCACATCAACATCGCAGCTGGTACGCCTCTCCGCCTCCTGAAGAGGATAGGGGAGTTGGCTGTTCCGGATCTCAACGCCACACACCGCACACCACATGGCGACGCCGCAGGCAAAGAAAGCGAGAGAGCTCGCGGAATTCCTTCGGCTGCCCCGGCCTATGAATCTCCTTCGTTGTCGTCGCCTGCTGGGCCTCCGCCGCCTACGCCTTCTCTGGCCTCGTCGTCGTCGTCCGGCGGGCCTCCGCCGCCCCCGCCGCCGGGACCGCCTCCCCCCGGCGCACCCGCATCCCCCTCGACCTCGCGCGGGGCGCCGCCCCCACCGCCTCCGCAGGGCATGTCGGCGGATGGACCCTCATTGTCGGCGCTGCAGCTCGGCAAGGTATCCCCCCTCCTCTCTTACTCCTCGCTTTCTCCTTTGTTCTTCGCTCTTTGATGAGCTCACGCCGTCGTCGTGGCGCCGCCCACACAGTCCCGGTTGAGGGCTGCCGGCGACCGGGCGGAGCGGGACCCCATCCAGCAGGCGGGCAAGGAACCGCCCAAGATGTCCGTGGTCGACGAACTCAATCGCCGCAACAAGGTATGCCAGCCAGGTGGCCACAGAAGTTCACATTTTTTAAAAGCGAAGATTGGGTGTTGTGACCAACACTCGGTATCCCCCCCCCGTGTCCAGGACCCGGCGTACAGAACGCTCAAGCATGTCGATCTCGACTCCGAGCTGGAGCAGCGCCGCCAGGAGAAGCACCAGCGCTCGTCGCGTAGGTTGCTGAAGGACATCGAGGCCGGCAAGAAGCGCCAGTTCCTTCTCCTCAGCGAAGTGCGTATATCTGTTATTATTGTTCTCATCATCACCATCAACGTTGATAGTAACGGAGACTCAACGACAACGACACACGGTGCACGGAATGCAGGGAACTGAAGAGGGCAAGAAGTACTGGAAAAAGGACCCCGAGTGGTACGTGGAGGAGATCCAGAAGGCTCTCTGTCTCGACACCCAAATGGTACGTCCGCGATCATCAATCCGCCGTCATTCTCGTGTACAGCGTTGATGGTGACACTTCTTGTTACGCGTACGAACCCGACTAGGTGCGAGTGATCTTCTCCATTTTGGAGACCGACTCGGCGTCGACGCCCTTCGAAGTCACCCACAACGCGCTGAACCGCAAGTCCGCCGTGCCCGCCGAAGACCTGGCCCAGGTGCGCGCGTGCCCCTCTATCGATGCCTGGAGGCGGGGCGTTGTGTCGCACGCATTCCTAACATATTTTGATGTCACATCACAGGCTCTGCTCAAGGTCGGATTCACCCTCAAGAGCCGGCAGGTGGTGTTCAAGGCCAACAAGGAGGGCGAGGTCGACAGCGAGCCGGTCAAGGAGTACACCCACATCATCCTGCCGGGCGACATGCCGGTCAAGTACATCCTCAAGACCATCCTGGCCACCGTCCAGCCGTCGGTCGCCGCCTCGGGCCGGGCGATGAGCAACGTCGACGCCGACGGCTCTGAGTCCCCCCTGCCGCCCATGCCCTCGTCGCCGCTGCCCAGCGTCGCGATCGCCCCCGTAACCGCTACCAGCAGCCTGGCCTCGTCGCGGTCGGCCGTCGCCAGCCACGACCACCGCTCATCGCCCACCATGCTCGCCGTCGGCAGCCTCTCCTCGTCGCGCTCCTGCGCCACGCCCATCTCCCCGCGCACCCAGGGCGGCCCGTCCTCGGCCTCGCCATCGCCGCTCTCGACGTCCAGCTCCTTCTCCAGCACTATTCCATCGTCGCCCCGCGGGGGCCAGAGCTCGTCGTCCACCATGCTCGCCGTCGGCAACCTCTCCTCGTCGCGCTCCTGCGTCACGCCCATCTCCCCGCGCACCCAGGGTGGCCCGGCCTCGCCATCGTCGCTCTCAACGTCCGGCTCCTTCTCCAACACCGTTCCGTCGTCGCCCCGCGGGGGCCAGAGCTCGTCGCCCACCACGCTCGCCGTCGGCAGCCTCTCCTCATCGCGCTCCTGCGCCACGCCCATCTCCCCGCGCACCCAGGGCGGCCCGCCCTCGGCCTCGCCATCGTCGCTCTCGACGTCCGGCTCCTGGTCCAGCACCGTTCCGTCGTCGCCCCGCGGGGGCCAGAGCTCGTTCGCGGGCCTGTCGACCCGCAGCCAGCCTCTGCCGGTGACCCGCTCGGCCGAGCCCTTTGTGGCCGAGCACTACACGCCCGGCGCTCTCTCGTCCGAGTTCTCGGCGCTGCTCCAGGGACTGGACGACGTGGTGGCCAACAGCCCGTCGCCGCAGCCGCCCACTCGCAACCCGCTCACGAACAGCGTGCGGGAGACGTGCGGCCTGTGCAAGCAGGCCTTCCCCTCCGCTCAGACCAAGCGCATCGCCAACAAGAGCTTCTGCGCGCCATGCCACGACCGCGTGACGGCCCTCGCCAAGCAGCGCGCCGTCCAGCTGAGCTGAGCCCTCCCCCCGGCCTACACCTCGGCCCTGATTCAGCGTCAAGTCTTCCTGTGGTTCTACCTGGCGAAACCGACGCGGGCGACCAACGGTGAAGCAGTGCGGGTCACAGCGTGAAGAACCATGCAACCTCATCCGCCACCTTAAGAACAAGGAAAAAGAAAGATTGCTAACAAATTCAAAAATTAATTTACACAAGATGAAGAGGGTGATGGGCGTAGGTCGCCATGCATCCGGCGGATCTGGTGGATTGCCGCTTTCCTCATTGCTCTTGCGCAACACCGGCCGCAAATCATCTGCAACTTGCATTCGATTGACCTACAGCCGCCCCGATGGACCCCTTGCACGAAGGCTCACTACGCTGCCTCCTTCATTCGCCACAGCCTTCCGGCCTTCCACGGCTCTCATGGCCAAATTTCCAGGAATTAATCTTCATCTCAATCGCCAATCGACCCTCCACACTGCTCACGGTACACGATTTTATTGATTTATTATTTATCTATTTATTTATTGATTTTTGTACCATTTATTTAAATGTCTTTTATTTTCTCCTCGCAAGGATCCCCCAACGAGGTGGCGCAAGCGCTGAGCAAAAAGGCGACGGACATGGAGACCAAGGCCGCCAACGCCGCTGCTGAGGGCAATCTGGTACGCACACGACACGACACGACACGACACGACACGACACGACACGACACGACACGACACGACACGACACGACACGACACGACACGACACGACACGACACGACACGACACGACACGAACAACGACACGAACAACGACACGAACAACGACACGAACAACGACACGAACAACGACACGAACAACGACACGAACAACG